>NC_081393.1:17893130-17900630 GCF_030684315.1 Stegostoma tigrinum
TCAAACGGTGAGAATTAGGCAACTGTTCTTCAAATGCGAAGGTAAGACCCCTCTCCCCCCAAACCACCCCTCCCCACACACTTCTACAGGTTGCAAGGAATTTTAGAAGTGGCTAAGGATAGTTTGGGGAATTTGCCCAGTGACTAACGCAGGATAAGTGTGAGGTTGTTCATTTGGATAGCAGGAATAAAAAGACAACTTATAATGGGCACGGAGAGAATCTACACTTTTGCAACACTGCGTAGGATTGTGGTCTCCCTGCTTTAGGAAGGATGCTGTGAAACTTAAAAGGGTTCAGAAAAGATTTACAGGGATGTTGGAGGGTTTGAGCTACAGGGAGAGGCTGGGGCTATTATCCCTGGAGCGTCGGAGGCTGAGGGGGTGACCTTACAGAGGTTTATAACATCATGAGGGGCATGAACAGGGTGAATAGCCAAGGTCTTTTCCCCAGGGTAGGGGGAATCCAAAACTAGAGGGGCATAGGTTTAAGGTGAGAGGGGAAAGATTTAAAAGGGACCTGAGGGGTAACATTTTCACACAGAGGGTGGTGCGTGTAGGGAACGAGCTGCCAGAGGAAGTGGTGGGGGCTGGTACAGGGACAGCATTTAAAAGGGATCTGGATTAGGAAGGCTTTAGAGGGTTAGGGGCCAAATGCTGACAAACGGGACAAGATTAATTTCGGATATCTGGGCAACATGGACGGGTTTGACCAAAGGGCCTGTTTCTGCACTGCACAGCTCTTTAAGTCCATGAGTGTGTGGGTGCAGTGGGATCTGAGTGTCTGAGTGCATACATTGTGCAAAGTTGGTTTGCAGGTGTAGCAGGTAGTGAGGACGGCCAATGGAATTTTGGCATTTGCTGCGAAAGGAATGGAGTGTAAACGTAGGGAAGGGTTGCTCCATCTGGACGGGGCATTAGCCAGACCACACCGGGAGCGCTGGGCAGCGTTCCGGTCCCCTTACTCGATGGGAGATGTCGTTACATTGGAGGCAGTTCAGAGGAGGTTCACTCAAATGATTCCAGAGACGAGGGGGGATGGGGAGTTTGTCTTAGGAAGAGAGATTGAGCAGGATTAGGCTTGTGCTCTCTGGGCGCTCAGAAGAACGGGAGGAAATCTAATGAGAAGGTGCTAAAGGGTATTGGTTAAGTAGATGTGGAGGGGCCGCTCCCTCATGTGGGGCAAACTGAATCAAGATCGTTTTGGGATTAGGGATCGGGGCAGAAGAGAAGGAATTAATTCTGTCAAAGACTCACACACACTCGCACACATACACACACACACACACTCACAAACACACACACACATGCACACACTCACAAGTACACACGCACACACAAAAACACATGCACACACTCACAAGTACACACACACTCACAAACACACACACACTCACAAGTACATACTCACACTCACAAGTACACACACACACACGCACACACATACTCACACACACACTCACAAACACACGCACGCACGCACACACTCACAAGTACACACACACACACTCACACACACACACGCACACACGGACACACACACTCACAAACACGCACACACTCACAAGTACACACACACACTCACAAGTACACACACACACGCACACACATACTCACACACACACTCACAAACACACGCACGCACACACTCACAAGTACACACACACACACAAACACACACACACGCACACTCTCACAAGTACACACACACACACTCACACACACACACACACACACGGACACACACTCACAAACACGCACACACTCACAAGTACACACACACACTCACAAGTACACACACACACTCACACACACTTGCACACACATGCACACACTCACAAACACACACACTCACAAGTACACACACACTCAAGTACACACACACTCAAGTACACACACACTCAAGTACACACACTCACACTCACAAGTACACACACACACTCACACTCGCACACACACACATACTCACAAGCACACACACGCATACACACACACAGACACACTCACAAGCACACACACAGTCACACACACACACTTACACACATATACCCACACACTCACACATACACACACACAAACACACACTCACAGACACACTCTCAAGTGCGCGCGCGCACACACACACACACACACACACACACACACACACACACACACACACACACACACACAGCAGTAGGGAGGGACTGACAAGACAGTATTGTGATCGCCTGAGCTCTACAAGGGAATGTCCCACCATTTTCTTTCCATTATTGTGAATGTGCAGCACAGCCACTTACGCTCCCTTGGCGCTGTATCGCTCTGTGATTTGGGCACTCACCGTCCCTCTCCCGCCTCGTCATCAGAGAGGGCATTCCATTCCCATATGCGTTCACTCGGGCACACTTGTCCACGTCGACTGCCCCTCTAAAAACCTCCTTTTGTCTGGCACCTCTCAGGGAAAACAGATCTAGCGACTGATCAGCATTGGCCATCAAAGATGGTGACAATGAAGACCCGGTCTGTGGGCATCCAATGTAGGAAGTTTCGTTGCCCTGGGCAACATTCCCACTGAAGGTAACGCCTTCTCTCGCACCAGCTTCGGATGCCCCTCTCGCCCTCCTGCACCTTGGCATTCAGCCAAACTCTGCCCCCCCCACCCCAAAAAGCGTCAGAGGAAAGCCTGCCAACGATGGCCAGCCCACCCTCTGCCAGTCTCCATTGGCACATTTCCATGATGCCGCTTCATTCCCAGCAGTGAGCAGGACATGGAGAAAGCTCACAACCTGATCCCATTGTATATAGCAACGTTCAGCCCGCTAGAAGTTCTTTTGATTTGTCATCGTCTTTCATTGTGGGCTGAACGTGGGGTTGGGGGTGGGGGACGATTAAGATTGCTGCAGGATTTGCGAGCGTCACTTACTCTGCTGTCTGTAGAAGCAGCTGCCGGAGTGTAGTCTGCAGACGAACTGGCATCAAAGGCTGTGTGTGCAAATGGAGTTTGAGCTGGCAGAAACGTAGCTGGTTGGGTGGCGGGCCTCGTGACCGATCGCCAAGGGCTTCCTGCCCACTGACAGCGCGGTGATTGGTTCTCATGTAGCTTGGGATAAGGAGGAGCTGCTGGATCAGTAACCCTGTTCTCTGCAGTCCAAACCGCGCTTTAGCCGAACGGAGATCGACCAATCTGTTCGCCCTGTAAACCACAAGGTTTAACAAATGAGTCCAAGCATGAGCCAGCCATCCTGGGCCCCTTTTGAGCCAGTAAACGCATCCAGAGAGTGAAGACTGACAAACAGAATTGTAAAGCTAACCTATCTCCCCCGTTCATTATTGTCTACCTAAAGCACAAATCCATAGATAACTTGCAGGCATTGAGCAGAGAAATGGCCGATGGAAATTAATCTGGGCAAGAGTGTTTGGCATTTTGAGAGATCAAGCATTAAGGAGAAATATACCGTTACTGGCAGGACCCTGAACAGCACTGATGTACAGAGGGATCTTGGGGTTCGAGTCCATAGCTCCCTAAAAGTGGCCATGCACATAGATAGGGTGGTAGAGGAGGCATATGGCATGCTTGCCTTTAATGTTCAGGGAACTGAGTACAAGAGTCAGGAAGTCATGTCGCAGCTTTATAAGACTTTGGTGAGGCTGCACTTCGAGCCTTGTGTTCAGTTCTGGTCGCCGCATTACAGGAAGGATGTGGAAGCTTTGGAGAGGGTGTAGAAGAGGTTACCAGGATGTTGCCTGGATTAGGGGGTAAGAGCTATAAGGAGAGGCTAGAACTACGCTAGTTATTTTCTCTGGAGGGGAGGAGGCCGAGGGGAGACTTGATAGAAGTCTATAAAATTATGTAATGCATAGATAGGGTTGACAGTCAGAATCTTTTTCTCAAAGTTCAAACGTCTAATACCGGGGGTGGGGGTGGGGGGGCGCAAATATTTAAGATGAGGAGGGGAAGGAGACGTGAGGGGCAAGTTTTTTTACACAGAGAGTGGTAGGAGTCTGGAGTGTGCTGCCAGGGGTGGTGGTGGAGGCAGATACAACAGGGGCATTTAAGGGGCTTTTAGATAAGCAAGGAATGGAGGGATATGGACCAAGGGCAGGCAGAAGGGGTCAGTGCAATTTGGCATCATGGTCGGCACAACGTTGATGGGCCGAAGGGCCCATCCCTGCGCCGTGCAGACTCATTTGTAAATGTGTCGAGCGCGCTAACTCAGCGTGCAGTGAAACTCCCAGGCCCACTCTGAAATGATGGGCCTGGGTTCTCTCAAATGGCTAGCACGTTGCAGCGTAACAAAGGCAAAACGGTTTGTGTGCACAGTCCCCTGGCCAGAAGAGCCATTTACCAGGTCACGGTCGCGCTCACAATGAAGGGAAATCCAAGTCTCTCTCCCTCATCTGATTTCAATCAGCCTCCCTCGGCCTTGCTCAATCGCACTTCCTTGGATGTCTGTACATCCCTATCTTGGCTCATCTCACATTCGCTGTCAATTTCCCACTTCCTCTGAATCTGGGGAGTTCCCGCGCTCACCTCGAGACTGCTGGGAAAGCAGGCCATAGCATCCGAACAGGAGTGGGCCCTGAAGCCTGCTTCCCCATTCGATAGGATGGCAGCTGATCCCACATTCCTCACATCCTCACATTCCTGCCCCTTTCTCCCCCGGTGACTCCCCGACTGATCAAGAACCTGTCGATCTCTGCCTTAAATATACACGAGGACTCTGGCCCCACCACCCACACAGCTCTCTGTCCCAAACCCCCCCGAGAGAAGACATTCCTCCCCATCTCAGCCTTCAGTAGGTGCCCCCTTTACTCTGAGGCTGTGCCCTCTGGTCCTGGACTCTCCCGTGAGGGGGGCAACATTGACCCTGTCAATATGTTTCAATGGGATCACCTCTCATCCTCCTAAATACCAGAGAGTCAGAGTCCCGACCTGTTTAGCCTTTTCCCACAAGACAACCCCCGGGGATGGTCCCAGTGAACCCTCTCGGAGCTGCCCCCGGCAAAGCGATATCTTTCCTTACATGAAGTGGAACAAGACGGCAAGGCCAGCGAGCCTGGGCAAGGAAAAAGGCAGAAAAAGCCGCTGTTTGAAAGTGAGAATTAGAAATGGCGGAACTTGGCGAAGCCAGGACGAGCAGGAAAGCACGGCTGTTCGAGGATCGCCCAGTGGGGGACTGTCAGTCCTGGAAGCAGATAACGGAATGGGAATGGACACGTAGCGAGCCTAACCCCCTTCAAACGCAATGCCGTGACCAAGAATTCTCGCTCCTTCCCTGTTTCAGAGCGTTATCGAGATCTACAGCGCTGGGTAATGACCCTTCGGCCCGTCTGTACTGGACCCCAAAGCAAAACCTCACTGTGCCAGTCTCCTGTTTCCCAGCTCTGAGCCTTGGCATGGCGAGTGCCCATCTAAATCCCTCTTCAATGGGATGGGGGCTTCCGCCTCTCCCGCCCTGACAGTCAGCGAGCTCCAGATTTCTCCAAAGCACCCGGCCCATCACCTTGAAAGGGACAGTGGTTTTATTTTCGATGTGAAGCCGAATCTTTCCGACCTTTTGTTCGTGCGGCGCGGCTGCAGTTTCGGCTCCAGATGTCTAGGTGGCGCCCGTGTACTTCCAAACCGCTTGGTCTCTGTGGGAATGGGGCGTTTCCTTCCCGTCAGCCCCTGCTCCCGGTCTGGTGGGGTGGGGGGACGTTCTCACTGCTCAGGACCTGCCTGCTTTTCTCCCCACCCTCCTTCCCCTTCCCACCAGGGTGCCCTGGAGCTGTACGGCCCAGAAGCAGGCCCTTCGGCCCACCTCGTCCATGCTGACCCACATATCCCAGATTAATCCAGTACCATTTGGCCCCTATCCCTCTAAACCCTTCCTATCCATGTCCCCATCCAGATGCCTTTTAAATGCTGTCCCTGTACCAGCCCCCACCCCTTCCTCTGGCAGCTCGTTCCATACACACACCACCCTCTGTGTGAAAGTGTTACCCCTCAGGTCCCTTTCCCCTCTCACCTTAAACCTATGCCCCTCTAGTTTTGGACCCTCTTACCCTGGGGAGAAAGACCTTGTCTATTCCCCCCATCCATGCCCCTCATGCTGTTATAAACCTCTATAAGGTCACCCCCTCAGCCTCCGACGCTCCGGGGAAAACAGCCCCAGCCTCTCCCTTGTAGCTCAAACCCTCCAACATCCTGTAAATCTTTTCTGAACCCTTTCACGTTTAACAACATCCTTCCTGTAGCAGGGAGACCGGGATTGAACGCAGTATTCCAAAAGTGGCCCCTAACCAATGCCCTGTAGAGCCACAACATGACCCTCCCAACTCCCTCTACTCAACGCACTGACCAATAAAGGTGAGCGTACCGAACACCTCCCTCACAGCCCTGTCTACCTGCAACTCCACTTTCAGGGAGCTCTGTACCTGCCCCCCAAGGTCTCTCTGTTCAGCAACACTCCCCAGGACCTTACCATGAAGTGTATAAGTCCTGCCCTGATGTGCCTTTCCCAAAGCACAGCCCCTCACATTTATCTCAATTAAACTCCATCTGCCGCCCCTCGGCCCATGGGCCCATCGGATCAAGGTCCCGCTGTACTCTGAGGTCACCTGCTCCCCTACAACCTCCAATTTTAGTGCAAACTTACCAACCATACTTCCCGTGGTTTGGTTTGGAATCAGACCGATTGGAGATTGCCGAAAGAGAGGTCTAGTCAGTTTTATGGCCTCAGTGAAGGCCAAAGGCAGGCCTGTGGATTTAGACCAGGGATCAGCCCTAGGTCACATTGAAGGTGGGGGTTGGGGGAATCTGGCTTGGCCGGGGGGGCGCGGGGGAGGGAATGATTCACTCACTATGATCCCAGGCTGGCTCGAGCAAAGGGAGCGGAGATGGGGTAACTCAGCAATGGGGTTTGTTCTTAAATTTTCCATGACCGCCTCGCTCCCCACCTTCTCACGATTTCCCCCTCGCAGTTTCCTGCCTGTAAACATTAGCACCTTCGTCCCCTTGGGCGAGACGGCAAGCTAAAAGTTGGAAGAAAACGATTCACTCTCAGAAAGCATAAGCCTCCGTGCACACAGTGAACTAAAGAGTCAAACAGCTTGACATGGAGCACAAGCAGAAATGGGCAGTTTCGGGTCCAGCTCGAGGAATTTCACTGAATGTTGCCTGTAACTCAATTCTGCGCCTGCAGCGGGAGCGTCTGAGATCAGCAATTCACTGCCAGGTTGCAGCGATCGCGGATGAACAGTTTCATCTCACGTCCTGTCTCTCGGGATTCTGACACATCGCTGAAAGTGCATCAGTCGGGGCCGAGGGAAATTCACAGGCAAACCCCGCGGCCTGGGGACACTGACATACAGTGATTTCCACCAGGAATGTCACATTTCCCGTCATGGCACCCAGCAACTGATTCAGAGTGACACAATTTCCTCCAAACATTTGGGACCTTTCACACACTCACTCACACACACACTCACTCACACACACGCGCACGCACACACGCACACACACTCACACACACACACACAACA
>NC_081393.1:17918130-17970630 GCF_030684315.1 Stegostoma tigrinum
TGTGCCAGGTGTGACCCCAACCACCAGAGAGTTTGCCCCCCGATACCCATTGATTCCAGTTTTGCCAGGGCTCCTTGATGCCACACTCGGTCGAATGCAGCCTTGATGTCGAGGGCTGTCACTCTCCCCTCACCCTCTGGAATTCAGCTCTTCTGTCCATGTTGAGCCAAAGTTGTGATGAGGTCAGGAGCTGAGTGGCCCTGGCAGAACCCAAACTGGGTGTCACTGACCAGGTTATTGCTGAGTAGGTGCTGTCTGATAGCTCTGTCAGTGACACCTTCATCACTTTCCTGATGGTCAAGGGGAGGCTGATGGGGCAGGAATTGGCCAGGTTGGATTTGTCCTGCTTTTCCTGTACAGGACATATTCCACATTGTCGGGTAGATCCCAGTACTTGGACTCCCAGTACTGATCCCAGAACAGCTTGGCGCTGGGTGGGTGGGTGCGTGTGCCTGTGCAAGTTCTGGAGCACAAGCCTTCAGTACTATTGCCGGAATGTTGTCAGGGCCCGTAGCCTTTGCTGTATCCAGGCTCTCCAAATGTTTCTTAAGGTCATGTGGAGTGAATCGGATTGGCTGAAGCGATCCTTACTCAAAACATTACCCCACTCACCGCATTCTTCCGGTTACCTTGTTTGGTGATACTCGGCCGCTGTCTCCTAGCTGTGTTACCCAGGGCACCGTGTTTCCTTTTGCCCCCGCCATGCTCCCCAGCCATGCCTTCTCAGCTGGGCGCCATCCCAGCGACGGCCACAACACTCTGGTGGACCTGTTGAGATGACAGGAGGCCCCGGTTAGCCTGGCTCTCCTCCTGGTAAAGGCCCGGGAGCCTCGACAAGGCCTCAAGAGCTGCCAAACAGATCCAAAAAGTGGATGAAGGCGCGAGACGATGGATTAAGTGAGCCGAGAAAGAGAAAGAAGCCAATTATTTTGACCCAGAGGCGTGTGATGTTTGTGAGTGTCTTAGAATGTCGGAGCCTGGGATGCCATGTTGAGGTTGTACAGGGACGTTGGTGAGGCTCTTCTGGAGCGCTGGGCCCAGATCTGGTCGCCCCGTTATTAAACTGGAGAGGGCTCGGAAGAGATCGACCTTGATGCAGCCGGCAATGGGCGTGGTGGTGGGTCGGGGCTTGAGTTGTAAGGAGAGGCTCGGGCTTTTTTCACTGGAGCGTAGGAGGGGGACTTTGTAGAGGTTTATAAAACCATGAGGGGTATAGAGAGAGTAAATTACAAAGGTCTTTTCCCTGGGTGGGGGATTTTAAAACTAGGGGGGATGGCACATTTTTAAGCTGAGAGGATTTAAGAAGAACTTTGGGTGGGGGGGGACAATTTATTTTACACAGAGAGTGGGTTGCGTGTGGAAGGGGCTCCCATAGGGAACCGGTGGGCGTGGGGTACGGGTACTTTGGGTAAGTCCATGAGTTGGAAATGGGCCAGGAGCAGGCAGATGGGGCTGGTTGAGTTTGGGGTTACGGCCGTCTGGGGCGGGGTGGGGGGGTGTGGTGCCCATGCCGTGCGGCTCTACAACATGACTGCGGAAGGGGGGGATCAGTGGATACTTTGAGTGTTGCCCCATCATGCAGAGTTTGGCGTCATCGTCGCAGTTGGTGTGAAAACCGTTATCCCAGGGTTTTTGGCCAGATTTGCCAGGCTAGGCTGAAGATCCCTTCTGCAGAACTGAGCTAAGATCGACGGACCGATGGGAGGACAGAGATGTGTACATTTCTTTTGCTGATGAAGGGTCACGGCCCGAAACGTCAGGCTTTCGTGCTCCTAAGAAGATGCTTGGCCTGCTGTGTCCATCCAGCCCCACACTCTGTTATCCCTGTACATTTGTTTTTCACTGCGTGGCTTGGCTTCAGTCAGGGACACTTGCTCAACCAGTTCTCCAGGAACATTTCCAAATTGGAGAGCGAGAAAAAAAATCCATGCAACGGGACTGCCGGATGAAGGGAGACCGGATCAGGTTACAATCGTATTCACTGGAGTTTAAGGCAAGGGGGCGGAGGGATTTCCACATCCCAACACCCCACCCGTTCCACTTTGGACCCTCTCCCCGACACATCCGAGAACCCAATTCAATTCCTTTTGTTTTTTCCCCGGACAGGGAATGCTGGGACCCCACTCTCCCCCATGGGAATGCCTTCCGGCCCGCTCTCCTTCGTTTCAATGATGGCCTGGTGGTCACTTGCTACAGAAGGGGAAGGCCAAGGAGCGGGTGAGGGAGCTTTCCGGAGGAGGGCAGTGACAGCACCTCCCCATCTGCTTGGAACACAGTGTAGAGGGAGCTTTACCCTGTATCTAACCCCATACCCTGGGAATGTTTGATGGCGGGGACAGTGTAGAGGAAGCATTACCCTGTTTCTAACCCCTTGCCCTGGGAGTGTTTGATGGCAGGGACAGTGTAGAGGGAGCTTTACCCTGTACCTAACCCCTTGCCCTGGGAGTGTTTGATGGCAGGGACAGTGTAGAGGGAGCTTTACCCTGTATCTAACCCCATGCCCTGGGAGTGTTTGTTTGGGGCGGGCAGGGGCAGTGGAGAATAGCTTTTGGCAGATTGGCATCAGGTTTCGAAGCGGTCGTGTGCCCAACGAGATGGGCGTTGCTGCTGGGCCGCCTCCTTGATACCCCCTGGCATTAGCGCAGGCCTGTGGGGCAAATGACTCTGGGTGCAAAGTTTATTAAGGCCGTGAGCTTGCGCAGCGACTGGCTGACGGACGCCTACAAACCAGTTCGACTATCACGCCCTCCATCGCCAAACGGCTGCCAGTGCTCGTTCGGCGGCCCAGCTGCCCCTTTTTCTCTCCGAGTTGGAGCCGAGTCGAGAATCTCCGGGCAGCTCAAGTGCATTTTCGTTTCCTGCCCTGCGAGTATTTAGCGCCGTGTTTCACTTCGACACAATATAACGGGGACTCCAGGCTCGGTTGACGTGATCTGCCCGTCCCTACCAACTTCCGGCCAATACCCCTCAACGCTAACATCTCTCTCGGGATGTGAACCAAAAAAGTGGATAAAACAATAAAATATTCAGTTGAGGTGAACAGTTAGGTGCGCTGGGGGGAGAAAAGAAATGGTCAAAAATGAGCAACAAAACTGCTGCCTCCCAGTGTCAGGAGAGGTGGAATGGTCCTCACACATTCGCAGATTCACTGAGATACTAAAGGATCACAGCAGTGAATACATTGCCATTAACAGTCTGGGTTGACTAGAGTAGTGTGAGTTGGGGTCTGTTGAATGGGTGTGGAGTCTGGCGCCAGCTGGGGTTAGCCATATGCGGCGTTTGAAGATGCCCTCACGGACCTTGACCGCTCGCAGAAGCTGACTGAACATCTGGCGGTACTGCATCCAGGTCTGAGGCTTCCGGGTTCGATCGCCGCGGCTGCCCGCTCCCGTTCCGCCTCTACCCATAAGTCCCGCAGTTCAGCGTCTGCATGCTGTGGAGGTTGCCCTGACCCTGCTCCCCCATGCTGGGCCACTTCACTGTGTTTTCTTGGTTGCAGTCATTTCCCTATTGGACTGCCTGGAGCGAGTCGCTCACAAAATTATCCATCTTCAAGTGCAAACAGCTGGAGTTGAAAATGTGCAGGAGTTATAGATATCAACGAATGTGCTCCTTGTGCCTGGCTTCAGGCTGTTCTGCATTTACTGTTTGTTAAAAATTAGAGTTGACCCCCCCCACCCCAGAACTAGAACTGAAATATCCAAGCACCTCCCCCTGTAATCTGTAAATGGGGTATGAGAAATGATGTAACCCACATTTTTAGCAACTTCTAGTGGTTAAATAAAACCAATCCCTGACCCTCACTTTCAAATCCACGGGTAACAACTCATTTATCTAACTCTAACAGTGAACTTTTTAACTAAACTATTAATAAACCAAATTAAACCCTTCTAGCGGCTAACTATTCCCAATTAACACAAGATTCCAATGGTATGCTGTTCCAATAGATACAAGTCCCACTTATATATGAAAGAACATTTAGCCTCTTGAAGTTATAGCCAGTTACATGACTACTTGAATTTTTTTCCCTTCCCCATCAATTCTTCCATCAGGAATACCTTCTTGTGGATTATTCTGCCGGGAATATTAACTAGTTGCATCATTGGCACTGTTGTTATTTAGCTGGTGCTTTCTCTAGAGTAGGCTGTGAGAGCCAGCGACTCTCTCTCAAGAGCTGAGGGCCACTAGCTCTGGCAGATGGCAGTTAGCCCTAGTGCTTTATCTAACTGCCCCCTTCTTTCTATCCCCTCAATGACATATCAATATTTCTTACAATTGGATTGGTCCTATGTTGTTAGATGTAAATTTAATCAGTTTTTGGTATCTAAGTGCCTGGTTCAAATTGATTGACTCCATTCAAAAGCCTGTTGTCTTGGTAACAAACCGCTGCTTGGCCTCTTGATACAAACATTTCAATTCGGGTTCTCTCTGTGTACTTGTAAACTTTCAAGTCGCTGCTCACAGATGTCCATTTTAAGCCTCTGAGCACAGCAAAAAAAATCATCTTTTAAAGGGAACACGCAACACTTTGTCCCCTAGCATTTCGCAAACACCAAATTCCAATTTCCTGCCTCCAATGTATAGGAACTCTACCCACTTTTGCAACACCTCTCCCTTTAAGCAGATAAATGAACAATCGTTATGAAAAGATGGATTTGTTTTACGTCTTCACTCCTTTATATTACTAGATCCATCGCTCATTAACCTAGAGTTACACACTTTGTACTAATCCCATTTACAAATAATGACAAACACTACTGTTTCTATCTGATATAAGCATTTTTTCTTTTAAGCTTGCAATAAAGCGCCCGTGATAATATTTTCACAACCAGCAACATGTACAATTGTAAAGTTAAATGTTTGTAACTTGAGGCTCCAATGAAATAATCTGGTTGTTTCATCATTAAATCTTTCCAGAATTGTCAAAGGATTGTGATCGGGGTGCGCAATCGGCATTCCTGCATAGTTCCCAATGTAAACGTTAAATGCATAAAGTTAGTGCCAAACTCAATAACTCTTTTCAATGGTTGAATATTTTCTCTGGTGGACATTGAGTTTATTTTGGAGAAATAACTGATTGGCCTTTCAACCCCACAACCATCCTCCTATAATAGCACAGCTCTACATTGTTGGCCACTTTCAAGGGTTTTTTAAAAATTTTGCCATGGCTAAACAGGGCACGGTGGTTAACACCGCTTTTAAATTCTCAAATGCCTCCTGGAATCGTTCTGGAATTTCCCTCCGGGACACCCTGGTCCACATTCCCTTCACCCCTAATTCCTCCCTACAGCCCTATGGCACCTTCCCCTGTAACCAGCAACACCTGCCCATTTACCTCCTCCCTCCTCATCTACGTTCTGCTCACAAAAACGACCCTGAGCTACCTGTTATCTGCCACATCAATGCGCCACCCTGCTCCCTGGCCAACATCTCTGTCTCTCTGGCTTGCTACAGTGTTCCAGCGAAGCCCAGCACAAGCTGGAGGAACAACACTTCATTTTCCACGTGGAGACCCTGCAGCCCTCCGGACTCAATATTGAGTTCAATCATTTTAGGACCTAAATTCTCCCACGTCCCAGCCCCCCAGCCCACACACCAGGCCTTGTTACCACATAGCCTGCCATTACACACCCCCTTTGTTAGTTACTAACAGTCCCCATTAACGACTACTCACCCTCCCAGCCTGATCGTTAGCAGCTCCTTTGTCTGTCCAACTGCCTTTCTCTCTCTCTTTGGGATCTATCCTATCGTTTACTCTCTGCCCGACCCACCTCCCTATTTTCTGCATAGTAACTGACGTTTTCCCAGCCACCATCAGTTCTGAGGAAGGGTCACCGGGACCTGAAACATTAACTCTGTTTTCTCCTCCACAGACGCTGCCGGGCCTGCTGGGATTTTCCAGCGACTTAGTTTGTGCTCTCTATGATATAAATCCTTTATTGTCTCATCTTTTTGTTGTACCTTTCAAAACTAAACACTTCTGCCTGATCATCTACTTGCTTAGACTTTTCCTTTAGCATCTCATCAAACAAGGTTTCAGCTAACTGAACCTAAACGCCTTTCTGATGAAGGGTCTAGGCCCGAAACATCAGCTTTTGTGCCCCTGAGATGCTGCTTGGCCTGCTGTGTTCATCCAGCTCCACACTTTGTTATCTTGGACCTCAACGTCTTCATCTTTCTCTTTTGGTCTGGCTTCCTGTTTCAACTTGAAGCTTGGGAATCTTGTCACCACACAGTCTGGAAAAAATCCAGGGTATATTTCCTTTCATTCCTCAATTGCCTGGTTTTCTTTCGATTTCGCCACTACCAGGGACATCACTCCTCCCTGTGATCCAGTTATAACCTTTCCAGAATAAACTGTGTTCCTGGGATGGCCAATTCTTCCATCACTCCCACTAATCATTGATTGGACCCTGTCGCATTATTTTACGCAGGGGCAATCTCCATTTATTGTCCTACCTGCCAACTTGGTCTGAATTAACATTACCCACACAGTCTCTGGCCAGCTCATCTGTTTAGCCAGTTTCTCAAAGGAAATGAAGAAGTCTTCTACATCCTTTTGCATCAAGTTTTGGGAAGGGTTGGACATATTCGAATATCTCCCTACCATGGGTTTGCTCACCATCACTCTCCTGCTCACTGAGCTTATCTTCTACCTTCAACTCCATCCTGTCACATCAACTTTCCTGTCCAATGTGCACATTTCGAAGTTCAAACTCTCTCTATTTCTTCTCTCTCTTTTTCCCTTCCTTCAGCTCGGGCCTTCCTCTCCTTTGCTTTCTTCTCCACTTCTGACCATAACTCAACCTGTTTTGGTTCCCTTTCTTTATCTTCTGACTCCAGCCTTTTACGTTCACTTTCTAAATCCAATTATCTCATTTGCAATTCAATTTTTGTCGAGCGCCGCTGCACTCGACTGTTTCTCTGATATCTCTAAATGCCTGGCTAATTCCATTACAATTTCAGCTTTCTTCTTATCCCTAGTTAAAACCAATTTTAGCCTGTTTGCCAATGCTAAATGTGTCACCTTATTCTGCCTTGCTAAACTTTCTTGGCAAATTTGGGAAGCATCATCAACCCCCAGAATCTTTTTAGCCATTTCAATTCAACCAACAGCAAGGAACGAAATTTAGCAGGTTTTCCACTTCTCATTTTTGTTTAAAGATCTAGGACACAAGCCCCCAAGTCTGTTTAAATCTGCCGTGCCCTGAATCTATTTAAATCTGTCGAAATCCTGGTCATGCGCCACTGATCTGTGGTAAAGCAGAAATTGACACCAACCCCCCCACCCCGCCCACCCACTCACTGCGAGAACTAACACCTACAGGGAAGCACTTCACCATGCAATCTGTAAAAAAAAGTTGAAAGTGGTGTAATCTCCCTAACGGAAACTCCTAGAGGTTAAAGAAAATAAATCACTAACACTCACTCTACAATCAACAAGTAGCAATTTATTTATCTAACTCTAACAGTGAACAAGTTAGCTAAACTATTAACCTACCAAATAAATCTGTTCTAGCTACTAACTATTCCCAATGAACTTAAGATTCTAATGGTATGCTGTTCCAATAAATACAAGTCCCACTTATATATAAAAATTAAAATTTAGTCTCTCGAAATTACAGCCAAGTTGCATCATTCTGTGCCTTCTCCGTCAATTCTTCTGTCAGGAATATTACCTAGTTGTGCCATTGACACTGCTGTTATTTAGATTGTGCTTGCTCTAAGACACCAAGGAGGCTGTGAGAGCCAGCGACTCTCTCTCAAGAGCTGAGGGCCACTAGCTCTGGCAGATGGCAGTTAACCCTAGTGCTTTATCTAACTGCACCCTTCTTTCTATACCCTTGATGACATATCAATATTTCTTACAATAGGATTGGTCCTATGCTGTCAAAACCATCAGATTTAAATTTACTCAGTTTTTGGTATCTAAGTGCCTGGTTCAAACTGATTGGCTAAATTCAAAAGCCTGTTGTCTTGGTAACAAACTGCTGCTTGGCCTGCTAACTGTATGGCCTCTCAATATAAACATTTCAATCCGGGTTCTCTCTGTGTCGTTGCAAACTTTCAAGTTACTGCTCATAGACGTCCATTTTAAGAGTCTAAGCACAGAAAAAGCACATCATCTTTTAAAGGGAACACACAATGCTTTCCACCGCTAGCGTTTTAGAACCACCAAATTCTAACTTCCTGCCTCCCAATCCACAAGAGCTGTACCCAAAGTGCAAGATACCCTGTAGCGTGCGTTTACTATTCAATAACACACATTTCTTGTTTTGTCATGTGCGTTCACTATTCTGATGTGTATTTACTGTTCTATCCTGCAATTTCACTGTTCTATAATGTATGTTTACTGTTCTACAGTTAGCATTCACTGTTCTATAGTGCATTTGTCTATACTGTTCTATACTGTGCATACACTTCTCAATAGTAAGTGTTCCTGTTCTATAGAGTGTGTTCACTGTTCTATTGTGTATTGACTGTTGTATAGTGTTTGTTCATGGTTCTGTAGTGTGCTTGCTGTTCTATAGTGTTTGTTCACCATTCTATAGCATGTTCACTATTCTACACTGCGCTTTCGCTGTTCTACAGTGTATTTTTACTGTTCTATAGCGTGTGTTCACTGTTCTTCGGTACGCGCATACTGTTCTGCAGTGTATATTTACTCTTCTGTAATGTGCATTTCACTGCTCTATAGTGCATATTTACTGTTCTATAGTGTGTTTACTGTTCTATAGTGTGTTTACTGTTCTATAGTGTGCATTTCACTGGTCTATGGTGCATATCCACTGTTCTATAGTGTGTATTTACTGTTCTATAGTGTGTTTACTGCTCTATAGTGTGTATTTACTGTTCTATAGTGCACGTTGATTGTTCTATAGAGTGTGTTTTCTGTTTGATAGTGTGTTCCCTCTCCCACGGTGTGGTCACTGTTCTATAGTGTGTGTTTACTATTCTATGGTGTGTCTACTGTTCTCTATAGTGTGTTTACTGTTCTATATTGGTGTTTACTTTACATAATTTGTGTTTACTGTTCTATAGTGTGTATTTAGTGTTCTATAGTGCATGTCCACTGTTCTATAGTGTGTATTTACTGTTCTATAGTGTGTATTTACTGTTCTATAGTGTGTTTACGGTTATATAGTGCATGTCCACTGTTCTATAGTGTGTATTTACTGTTCTATAGTGTGTATTTACTGTTCTATAGTGGGTATTTACTGTTCTATAGTGCATGTCCACTGTTCTATCGTGTGTATTTACTGTTCTATAGTGTGTATTTACTGTTCTATAGTGTGTTTACGGTTCTATAGTGCATGTCCACTGTTCTATAGTGTGTATTTACTGTTCATTTGTGTGTATTTACTGTTCTATAGTGGGTATTTACTGTTCTATAGTGCATGTCCACTGTTCTATAGTGTGTATTTACTGTTCTATAGTGTGTATTTACTGTTCTACAGTGTGTATTAACTGTTCTATAGTGCATGTCCACTGTTCTATAGTGTGTATTTACTGTTCTATAGTGTGTATTTACTGTTCTATAGTGTGTATTTACTGTTCTATAGTGCATGTCCACTGTTCTATAGTGTGTATTTACTGTTCTATAGTGCATGTCCACTGTTCTATAGTGTGTATTTACTGTTCTATAGTGTGTATTTACTGTTCTATAGTGTGTATTTACTGTTCTATAGTGCATGTCCACTGTTCTATAGTGTGTATTTACTGCTCTATAGTGTGTATTTACTGTTTAATAGTGTGTATTTACTGTTCTATAGTGCATGTCCACTGCTCTATAGTGTGTATTTACTGTTCTCTCGTGTGTATTTACTGTTCTATAGTGTGTATTTACTGTTCTATAGTGCATGTCCACTGTTCTATAGTGTGTATTTACTGTTCTATAGTGTGTATTTACTGTTCTATAGTGCGTGTCCACTGTTCTAGCGTGTGTATTTACTGTTCTATAGTGTGTATTTACTGTTCTATAGTGCATGTCCACTGTTCTATCGTGTGTATTTACTGTTCTATAGTGTGTATTTACTGTTCTATAGTGCGTGTCCACTGTTCTATAGTGTGTATTTACTGTTCTATAGTGTGTATTTACTGTTCTATAGTGCGTGTCCACTGTTCTAGAGTGTGTATTTACTGTTCTATAGTGTGTATTTACTGTTCTATAGTGCATGTCCACTGTTCTATAGTGTGTATTTACTGTTCGATAGTGTGTATTTACTGTTCTATAGTGCATGTCCACTGTTCTATCGTGTGTATTTACTGTTCTATAGTGTGTATTTACTGTTCTATAGTGCGTGTCCACTGTTCTAGAGTGTGTATTTACTGTTCTATAGTGTGTATTTACTGTTCTATAGTGCATGTCCACTGTTCTATCGTGTGTATTTACTGTTCTATAAAGTGTATTTACTGCTCTATAGTGTGTATTTACTGTTCTATAGTGTGTATTTACTGTTCTATAGTGCATGTCCACTGTTCTATAGTGTGTATTTACTGTTCTATAGTGTGTATTTACTGTTCTATAGTGGGTATTTACTGTTCTATAGTGCATGTCCACTGTTCTATAGTGTGTATTTACTGTTCGATAGTGTGTATTTACTGTTCTATAGTGGGTATTTACTGTTCTATAGTGCATGTCCACTGTTCTATAGTGTGTATTTACTGTTCTATAGTGTGTATTTACTGTTCTATAGTGCATGTCCACTGTTCTATAGTGTGTATTTACTGTTCTATAGTGTGTATTTACTGTTCTATAGTGGGTAATTACTGTTCTATAGTGCATGTCCACTGTTCTATAGTGTGTATTTACTGCTCTATAGTGTGTATTTACTGTTCGATAGTGTGTATTTACTGTTCTATCGTGCATGTCCACTGTTCTATAGTGTGTATTTACTGTTCTATAGTGCATGTCCACTGTTCTATAGTGTGTATTTACTGTTCTATAGTGTGTATTTACTGTTCTATAGTGCATGTCCACTGTTCTATAGTGTGTGTTTACTGTTCTATAGTGTGTATTTACTGTTCTATAGTGCATGTCCACTGTTCTATAGTGTGTATTTACTGTTCTACAGTGTGTATTTACTGTTCTATAGTGCATGTCCACTGTTCTATCGTGTGTTTACAGTTCTATAGTGTGTATTTACTGCTCTATAGTGCGTGTCCACTGTTCTATAGTGTGTATTTACTGTTCTATAGTGTGTATTTACTGTTCTATAGTGTGTATTAATTCTTCTATAGTGCATGTCCACTGTTCTATAGTGTGTATTTACTGTTCTATAGTGTGTATTTACTGTTCTATAGTGCATGTCCACTGTTCTATAGTGTGTATTTACTGTTCGATAGTGTGTATTTACTGTTCTATAGTGCGTGTCCACTGTTCTATAGTGTGTATTTACTGCTCTATAGTGTGTATTTACTGTTCTATAGTGTGTATTTACTGTTCTATCGTGCATGTCCACTGTTCTATAGTGTGTATTTACTGTTCTATAGTGCATGTCCAATGTTCTATAGTGTGTATTTACTGTTCTATAGTGTGTATTTACTGTTCTATAGTGCATATCCACTGTTCTATAGTGTGAATTTACTGTTCTATAGTGTGTATTTACTGTTCTATAGTGCGT
Source organism: Stegostoma tigrinum (assembly GCF_030684315.1). Classification (NCBI taxonomy): domain Eukaryota; kingdom Metazoa; phylum Chordata; class Chondrichthyes; order Orectolobiformes; family Stegostomatidae; genus Stegostoma; species Stegostoma tigrinum. The sequence goes on from NC_081393.1 coordinate 17,929,755, forward strand.
GTCCACTGTTCTATAGTGTGTATTTACTGTTCTATAGTGTGTATTCACTGTTCTATAGTGCATGTCCACTGTTCTATCGTGTGTATTTACTGTTCTATAGTGTGTATTTACTGTTCTATAGTGCATGTCCACTGTTCTATAGTGTGTATTTACTGTTCTATAGTGTGTATTTACTGTTCTATAGTGCATGTCCACTGTTCTATAGTGTGTATTTACTGTTCTACAGTGTGTATTTACTGTTCTATAGTGCATGTCCAATGTTCTATAGTGTGTATTTACTGTTCTATAGTGTGTATTTACTGTTCTATAGTGCATATCCACTGTTCTATAGTGTGAATTTACTGTTCTATAGTGTGTATTTACTGTTCTATAGTGCGTGTCCACTGTTCTATAGTGTGTATTTACTGTTCTATAGTGTGTATTCACTGTTCTATAGTGCATGTCCACTGTTCTATCGTGTGTATTTACTGTTCTATAGTGTGTATTTACTGTTCTATAGTGCATGTCCACTGTTCTATAGTGTGTATTTACTGTTCTATAGTGTGTATTTACTGTTCTATAGTGCATGTCCACTGTTCTATAGTGTGTATTTACTGTTCTACAGTGTGTATTTACTGTTCTATAGTGCATGTCCACTGTTCTATCGTGTGTTTACAGTTCTATAGTGTGTATTTACTGCTCTATAGTGTGTATTTACTGTTCTATAGTGGGTATTTACTGTTTTATAGTGCATGTCCACTGTTCTATAGTGTGTATTTACTGTTCTATAGTGTGTATTTACTGTTCTATAGTGTGTATTAACTCTTCTATAGTGCATGTCCACTGTTCTATAGTGTGTATTTACTGTTCTATAGTGTGTATTTACTGTTCTATCGTGCATGTCCACTGTTCTATAGTGTGTATTTACTGTTCGATAGTGTGTATTTACTGTTCTATAGTGCGTGTCCACTGTTCTAGAGTGTGTATTTACTGTTCTATAGTGTGTATTTACTGTTCTATAGTGCATGTCCACTGTTCTATAGTGTGTATTTACTGTTCTATAGTGTGTATTTACTGTTCTATAGTGCATGTCCACTGTTCTATAGTGTGTATTTACTGTTCTATAGTGCGTGTCCACTGTTCTATAGTGTGTATTTACTGTTCATTTGTGTGTATTTACTGTTCTATAGTGCATGTCCACTGTTCTATCGTGTGTATTTACAGTTCTATAATGTATATTTACTGCTCTATAGTGTGTATTTACTGTTCTATAGTGTGTATTTACTGTTCTATAGTGTGTATTAACTGTTCTATAGTGCATGTCCACTGTTCTATAGTGTGTATTTACTGTTCTATAGTGTGTATTTACTGTTCGATAGTGAGTATTTACTGTTCTATAGTGCGTGTCCACGGTTCTAGAGTGTGTATTTACTGTTCTATAGTGTGTATTTACTGTTCTATAGTGCATGTCCACTGTTCTATCGTGTGTATTTACTGTTCTATAGTGTGTAGTTACTGCTCTATAGTGTGTATTTACTGTTCTATAGTGTGTATTTACTGTTCTATAGTGCATGTCCACTGTTCTATAGTGCATGTCCACTGTTCTATAGTGTGTATTTACTGTTCTATAGTGTGTATTTACTGTTCTATAGTGTGTATTAACTCTTCTATAGTGCATGTCCACTGTTCTATAGTGTGTATTTACTGTTCTATAGTGTGTATTAACTGTTCTATAGTGCATGTCCACTGTTCTATAGTGTGTATTTACTGTTCTATAGTGTGTATTTACTGTTCTATAGTGCGTGTCCACTGTTCTATAGTGTGTATTTACTGTTCTATAGTGTGTATTTACTGTTCTATAGTGCATGTCCACTGTTCTATCGTGTGTATTTACTGTTCTATAGTGTGTATTTACTGGTCTATAGTGTGTATTTACTGTTCTATAGTGTGTATTTACTGCTCTATAGTGTGTATTTACTGTTCTATAGTGTGTATTTACTGTTCTATCATGCATGTCCACTGTTCTATAGTGTGTATTTACTGTTCTATAGTGCATGTCCACTGTTCTATAGTGTGTATTTACTGTTCTATAGTGTGTATTTACTGTTCTATAGTGTGTATTCACTGTTCTATAGTGCATGTCCACTGTTCTATAGTGCATGTCCACTGTTCTATAGTGTGTATTTACTGTTCTATAGTGTGTATTAACTGTTCTATAGTGCATGTCCACTGTTCTATAGTGTGTATTTACTGTTCTATAGTGTGTATTTACTGTTCTATAGTGCGTGTCCACTGTTCTATAGTGTGTATTTACTGTTCTATAGTGTGTATTTACTGTTCTATAGTGCATGTCCACTGTTCTATCGTGTGTATTTACTGTTCTATAGTGTGTATTTACTGGTCTATAGTGTGTATTTACTGTTCTATAGTGTGTATTTACTGCTCTATAGTGTGTATTTACTGTTCTATAGTGTGTATTTACTGTTCTATCGTGCATGTCCACTGTTCTATAGTGTGTATTTACTGTTCTATAGTGCATGTCCACTGTTCTATAGTGTGTACTTACTGTTCTATAGTGTGTATTTACTGTTCTATAGTGCATATCCACTGTTCTATAGTGTGAATTTACTGCTCTATAGTGTGTATTTACTGTTCTATAGTGCGTGTCCACTGTTCTATAGTGTGTATTTACTGTTCTATAGTGTGTATTCACTGTTCTATAGTGCATGTCCACTGTTCTATAGTGTGTATTTACTGTTCTGTAGTGTGTATTTACTGTTCTATAGTGCATGTCCACTGTTCTATAGTGTGTATTTACTGTTCTATAGTGTGTATTTACTGTTCTATAGTGCATGTCCACTGTTCTATAGTGTGTATTTACTGTTCTACAGTGTGTATTTACTGTTCTATAGTGCATGTCCACTGTTCTATCATGTGTTTACAGTTCTATAGTGTGTATTTACAGCTCTATAGTGTGTATTTACTGTTCTATAGTGGGTATTTACTGTTCTATAGTGCATGTCCACTGTTCTATAGTGTGTATTTACTGTTCTATAGTGTGTATTTACTGTTCTATAGTGTGTATTAACTCTTCTATAGTGCATGTCCACTGTTCTATAGTGTGTATTTACTGTTCTATAGTGTGTATTTACTGTTCTATAGTGCGTGTCCACTGTTCTAGAGTGTGTATTTACTGTTCTATAGTGTGTATTTACTGTTCTATAGTGCGTGTCCACTGTTCTATAGTGTGTATTTACTGTTCTATAGTGTGTATTCACTGTTCTATAGTGCATGTCCACTGTTTATTCGTGTGTATTTACTGTTCTATAGTGGGTATTTACTGTTCTATAGTGCATGTCCACTGTTCTATAGTGTGTGTTTACTGTTCTATAGTGTGTATTTACTGTTCTATAGTGCATGTCCACTGTTCTATAGTGTGTATTTACTGTTCTACAGTGTGTATTTACTGTTCTATAGTGCATGTCCACTGTTCTATCGTGTGTTTACAGTTCTATAGTGTGTATTTACTGCTCTATAGTGTGTATTTACTGTTCTATAGTGGGTATTTACTGTTTTATAGGGCATGTCCACTGTTCTATAGTGTGTATTTACTGTTCTATAGTGTGTATTTACTGTTCTATAGTGTGTATTAACTCTTCTATCGTGCGTGTCCACTGTTCTAGAGTGTGTATTTACTGTTCTATAGTGTGTATTCACTGTTCTATAGTGCATGTCCACTGTTCTATAGTGTGTATTTACTGTTCTATAGTGTGTATTTACTGTTCTATAGTGCATGTCCACTGTTCTATAGTGTGTATTTACTGTTCTATAGTGCGTGTCCACTGTTCTATAGTGTGTATTTACTGTTCATTTGTGTGTATTTACTGTTCTATAGTGCATGTCCACTGTTCTATCGTGTGTATTTACAGTTCTATAATGTATATTTACTGCTCTATAGTGTGTATTTACTGTTCTATAGTGTGTATTTACTGTTCTATAGTGTGTATTAACTGTTCTATAGTGCATGTCCACTGTTCTATAGTGTGTATTTACTGTTCTATAGTGTGTATTTACTGTTCGATAGTGAGTATTTACTGTTCTATAGTGCGTGTCCACGGTTCTAGAGTGTGTATTTACTGTTCTATAGTGTGTATTTACTGTTCTATAGTGCATGTCCACTGTTCTATCGTGTGTATTTACTGTTCTATAGTGTGTAGTTACTGCTCTATAGTGTGTATTTACTGTTCTATAGTGTGTATTCACTGTTCTATAGTGCATGTCCACTGTTCTATAGTGCATGTCCACTGTTCTATAGTGTGTATTTACTGTTCTATAGTGTGTATTTACTGTTCTATAGTGTGTATTAACTCTTCTATAGTGCATGTCCACTGTTCTATAGTGTGTATTTACTGTTCTATAGTGTGTATTAACTGTTCTATAGTGCATGTCCACTGTTCTATAGTGTGTATTTACTGTTCTATAGTGTGTATTTACTGTTCTATAGTGCGTGTCCACTGTTCTATAGTGTGTATTTACTGTTCTATAGTGTGTATTTACTGTTCTATAGTGCATGTCCACTGTTCTATCGTGTGTATTTACTGTTCTATAGTGTGTATTTACTGGTCTATGGTGTGTATTTACTGTTCTATAGTGTGTATTTACTGCTCTATAGTGTGTATTTACTGTTCTATAGTGTGTATTTACTGTTCTATCATGCATGTCCACTGTTCTATAGTGTGTATTTACTGTTCTATAGTGCATGTCCACTGTTCTATAGTGTGTATTTACTGTTCTATAGTGTGTATTTACTGTTCTATAGTGTGTATTCACTGTTCTATAGTGCATGTCCACTGTTCTATAGTGCATGTCCACTGTTCTATAGTGTGTATTTACTGTTCTATAGTGTGTATTAACTGTTCTATAGTGCATGTCCACTGTTCTATAGTGTGTATTTACTGTTCTATAGTGTGTATTTACTGTTCTATAGTGCGTGTCCACTGTTCTATAGTGTGTATTTACTGTTCTATAGTGTGTATTTACTGTTCTATAGTGCATGTCCACTGTTCTATCGTGTGTATTTACTGTTCTATAGTGTGTATTTACTGGTCTATAGTGTGTATTTACTGTTCTATAGTGTGTATTTACTGCTCTATAGTGTGTATTTACTGTTCTATAGTGTGTATTTACTGTTCTATCGTGCATGTCCACTGTTCTATAGTGTGTATTTACTGTTCTATAGTGCATGTCCACTGTTCTATAGTGTGTATTTACTGTTCTATAGTGTGTATTTACTGTTCTATAGTGCATGTCCACTGTTCTATAGTGTGTACTTACTGTTCTATAGTGTGTATTTACTGTTCTATAGTGCATATCCACTGTTCTATAGTGTGAATTTACTGTTCTATAGTGTGTATTTACTGTTCTATAGTGCGTGTCCACTGTTCTATAGTGTGTATTTACTGTTCTATAGTGTGTATTCACTGTTCTATAGTGCATGTCCACTGTTCTATAGTGTGTATTTACTGTTCTGTAGTGTGTATTTACTGTTCTATAGTGCATGTCCACTGTTCTATAGTGAGTATTTACTGTTCTATAGTGTGTATTTACTGTTCTATAGTGCATGTCCACTGTTCTATAGTGTGTATTTACTGTTCTACAGTGTGTATTTACTGTTCTATAGTGCATGTCCACTGTTCTATCATGTGTTTACAGTTCTATAGTGTGTATTTACTGCTCTATAGTGTGTATTTACTGTTCTATAGTGGGTATTTACTGTTCTATAGTGCATGTCCACTGTTCTATAGTGTGTATTTACTGTTCTATAGTGTGTATTTACTGTTCTATAGTGTGTATTAACTCTTCTATAGTGCATGTCCACTGTTCTATAGTGTGTATTTACTGTTCGATAGTGTGTATTTACTGTTCTATAGTGCGTGTCCACTGTTCTAGAGTGTGTATTTACTGTTCTATAGTGTGTATTTACTGTTCTATAGTGCGTGTCCACTGTTCTATAGTGTGTATTTACTGTTCTATAGTGTGTATTCACTGTTCTATAGTGCATGTCCACTGTTTATTCGTGTGTATTTACTGTTCTATAGTGGGTATTTACTGTTCTATAGTGCATGTCCACTGTTCTATAGTGTGTGTTTACTGTTCTATAGTGTGTATTTACTGTTCTATAGTGCATGTCCACTGTTCTATAGTGTGTATTTACTGTTCTACAGTGTGTATTTACTGTTCTATAGTGCATGTCCACTGTTCTATCGTGTGTTTACTGTTCTATAGTGTGTATTTACTGCTCTATAGTGTGTATTTACTGTTCTATAGTGGGTATTTACTGTTTTATAGGGCATGTCCACTGTTCTATAGTGTTTATTTACTGTTCTATAGTGTGTATTTACTGTTCTATAGTGTGTATTAACTCTTCTATCGTGCGTGTCCACTGTTCTAGAGTGTGTATTTACTGTTCTATAGTGTGTATTCACTGTTCTATAGTGCATGTCCACTGTTCTATAGTGTGTATTTACTGTTCTATAGTGTGTATTTACTGTTCTATAGTGCATGTCCACTGTTCTGTAGTGTGTATTTACTGTTCTATAGTGCGTGTCCACTGTTCTATAGTGTGTATTTACTGTTCACTTGTGTGTATTTACTGTTCTATAGTGCATGTCCACTGTTCTATCGTGTGTATTTACAGTTCTATAATGTATATTTACTGCTCTATAGTGTGTATTTACTGTTCTATAGTGTGTATTTACTGTTCTATAGTGTGTATTAACTGTTCTATAGTGCATGTCCACTGTTCTATAGTGTGTATTTACTGTTCTATAGTGTGTATTTACTGTTCGATAGTGAGTATTTACTGTTCTATAGTGCGTGTCCACGGTTCTAGAGTGTGTATTTACTGTTCTATAGTGTGTATTTACTGTTCTATAGTGCATGTCCACTCTTCTATCGTGTGTATTTACTGTTCTATAGTGTGTAGTTACTGCTCTATAGTGTGTATTTACTGTTCTATAGTGTGTATTCACTGTTCTATAGTGCATGTCCACTGTTCTATAGTGCATGTCCACTGTTCTATAGTGTGTATTTACTGTTCTATAGTGTGTATTTACTGTTCTATAGTGTGTATTAACTCTTCTATAGTGCATGTCCACTGTTCTATAGTGTGTATTTACTGTTCTATAGTGTGTATTAACTGTTCTATAGTGCATGTCCACTGTTCTATAGTGTGTATTTACTGTTCTATAGTGTGTATTTACTGTTCTATAGTGCGTGTCCACTGTTCTATAGTGTGTATTTACTGTTCTATAGTGTGTATTTACTGTTCTATAGTGCATGTCCACTGTTCTATCGTGTGTATTTACTGTTCTATAGTGTGTATTTACTGGTCTATGGTGTGTATTTACTGTTCTATAGTGTGTATTTACTGCTCTATAGTGTGTATTTACTGTTCTATAGTGTGTATTTACTGTTCTATCATGCATGTCCACTGTTCTATAGTGTGTATTTACTGTTCTATAGTGCATGTCCACTGTTCTATAGTGTGTATTTACTGTTCTATAGTGTGTATTTACTGTTCTATAGTGCATATCCACTGTTCTATAGTGTGAATTTACTGCTCTATAGTGTGTATTTACTGTTCTATAGTGCGTGTCCACTGTTCTATAGTGTGTATTTACTGTTCTATAGTGTGTATTCACTGTTCTATAGTGCATGTCCACTGTTCTATAGTGTGTATTTACTGTTCTGTAGTGTGTATTTACTGTTCTATAGTGCATGTCCACTGTTCTATAGTGCGTGTCCACGGTTCTAGAGTGTGTATTTACTGTTCTATAGTGCATGTCCACTGTTCTATAGTGTGTATTTACTGTTCTACAGTGTGTATTTACTGTTCTATAGTGCATGTCCACTGTTCTATCATGTGTTTACAGTTCTATAGTGTGTATTTACTGCTCTATAGTGTGTATTTACTGTTCTATAGTGGGTATTTACTGTTCTATAGTGCATGTCCACTGTTCTATAGTGTGTATTTACTGTTCTATAGTGTGTATTTACTGTTCTATAGTGTGTATTAACTCTTCTATAGTGCATGTCCACTGTTCTATAGTGTGTATTTACTGTTCGATAGTGTGTATTTACTGTTCTATAGTGCGTGTCCACTGTTCTAGAGTGTGTATTTACTGTTCATTTGTGTGTATTTACTGTTCTATAGTGCGTGTCCACTGTTCTATAGTGTGTATTTACTGTTCTATAGTGTGTATTCACTGTTCTATAGTGCATGTCCACTGTTCTATCGTGTGTATTTACTGCTCTATAGTGTGTATTTACTGTTCTATAGTGTGTATTTACTGTTCTATAGTGTGTATTAACTGTTCTATAGTGCATGTCCACTGTTCTATAGTGTGTATTTACTGTTCTATAGTGTGTATTTACTGTTCGATAGTGAGTATTTACTGTTCTATAGTGCGTGTCCACGGTTCTAGAGTGTGTATTTACTGTTCTATAGTGTGTATTTACTGTTCTATAGTGCATGTCCACTGTTCTATCGTGTGTATTTACTGTTATATAGTGTGTAGTTACTGCTCTATAGTGTGTATTTACTGTTCTATAGTGTGTATTCACTGTTCTATAGTGCATGTCCACTGTTCTATAGTGCATGTCCACTGTTCTATAGTGTGTATTTACTGTTCTATAGTGTGTATTTACTGTTCTATAGTGCATGTCCACTGTTCTATAGTGTGTATTTACTGTTCTATAGTGTGTATTAACTGTTCTATAGTGCATGTCCACTGTTCTATAGTGTGTATTTACTGTTCTATAGTGTGTATTTACTGTTCTATAGTGCGTGTCCACTGTTCTATAGTGTGTATTTACTGTTCTATAGTGTGTATTTACTGTTCTATAGTGCATGTCCACTGTTCTATCGTGTGTATTTACTGTTCTATAGTGTGTATTTACTGGTCTATAGTGTGTATTTACTGTTCTATAGTGTGTATTTACTGCTCTATAGTGTGTATTTACTGTTCTATAGTGTGTATTTACTGTTCTATCGTGCATGTCCACTGTTCTATAGTGTGTATTTACTGTTCTATAGTGCATGTCCACTGTTCTATAGTGTGTATTTACTGTTCTATAGTGTGTATTTACTGTTCTATAGTGCATATCCACTGTTCTATAGTGTGAATTTACTGTTCTATAGTGTGTATTTACTGTTCTATAGTGCGTGTCCACTGTTCTATAGTGTGTATTTACTGTTCTATAGTGTGTATTCACTGTTCTATAGTGCATGTCCACTGTTCTATAGTGTGTATTTACTGTTCTGTAGTGTGTATTTACTGTTCTATAGTGCATGTCCACTGTTCTGTAGTGTGTATTTACTGTTCTATAGTGTTTATTTACTGTTCTATAGTGCATGTCCACTGTTCTATAGTGTGTATTTACTGTTCTACAGTGTGTATTTACTGTTCTATAGTGCATGTCCACTGTTCTATCGTGTGTTTACAGTTCTATAGTGTGTATTTACTGCTCTATAGTGTGTATTTACTGTTCTATAGTGGGTATTTACTGTTCTATAGTGCATGTCCACTGTTCTATAGTGTGTATTTACTGTTCTATAGTGTGTATTTACTGTTCTATAGTGTGTATTAACTCTTCTATAGTGCATGTCCACTGTTCTATAGTGTGTATTTACTGTTCTATAGTGCATGTCCACTGTTCTATAGTGTGTATTTACTGTTCGATAGTGTGTATTTACTGTTTTATAGTGCGTGTCCACTGTTCTATAGTGTGTATTTACTGTTCCATAGTGTGTATTTACTGTTCTATAGTGCGTGTCCACTGTTCTATAGTGTGTATTTACTGTTCATTTGTGTGTATTTACTGTTCTATAGTGCATGTCCACTGTTCTATCTTGTGTATTTACAGTTCTATAGTGTGTATTTACTGCTCTATAGTGTGTATTTACTGTTCTATAGTGTGTATTTACTGTTCTATAGTGTGTGTTAACTGTTCTATAGTGCATGTCCACTGTTCTATAGTGTGTATTTACTGTTCTATAGTGTGTGTTAACTGTTCTATAGTGCATGTCCACTGTTCTATAGTGTGTATTTACTGTTCTATAGTGTGTATTTACTGTTCTATAGTGCATGTCCACTGTTCTATAGTGTGTATTTACTGTTCGATAGTGAGTATTTACTGTTCTATAGTGCGTGTCCACTGTTCTAGAGTGTGTATTTACTGTTCTATAGTGTGTATTTACTGTTCTATAGTGCATGTCCACTGTTCTATCGTGTGTATTTACTGTTCTATAGTGTGTAGTTACTGCTCTATAGTGTGTATTTACTGTTGTATAGTGTGTATTCACTGTTCTATAGTGCATGTCCACTGTTCTATAATGTGTATTTACGGTTCTATAGTGTGTATTTACTGTTCTATAGTGCGTGCCCACTGTTCTATAGTGTGTATTTACTGTTTTATAGTGTGTATTTACTGTTCTATCGTGCGTGTCCACTGTTCTATAGTGTGTATTTACTGTTCTATAGTGTGTATTTACTGTTCTATAGTGTGTATTTACTGTTCTATAGTGCATGTCCACTGTTCTATAGTGTGTATTTACTGCTCTATAGTGTGTATTTACTGTTCTATAGTGTGTATTTACTGTTCTATAGTGCATGTCCACTGTTCTATAGTGTGTATTTACTGTTCTATAGTGTGTATTTACTGTTCTATAGTGTATATTAACTGTTCTATAGTGTGTATTTACTGTTCTCTCGTGTGTATTAACTGTTCTATAGTGTGTATTAACTGTTCTATAGTGCATGTCCACTGTTCTATAGTGTGTATTTACTGTTCTATAGTGTGTATTTACTGTTCGATAGTGAGTATTTACTGTTCTATAGTGCGTGTCCACGGTTCTAGAGTGTGTATTTACTGTTCTATAGTGTGTATTTACTGTTCTATAGTGCATGTCCACTGTTCTATCGTGTGTATTTACTGTTCTATAGTGTGTAGTTACTGCTCTATAGTGTGTATTTACTGTTCTATAGTGTGTATTCACTGTTCTATAGTGCATGTCCACTGTTCTATAGTGCATGTCCACTGTTCTATAGTGTGTATTTACTGTTCTATAGTGTGTATTTACTGTTCTATAGTGTGTATTTACTGTTCTATAGTGCATGTCCACTGTTCTATAGTGTGTATTTACTGTTCTATAGTGTGTATTAACTGTTCTATAGTGCATGTCCACTGTTCTATAGTGTGTATTTACTGTTCTATAGTGTGTATTTACTGTTCTATAGTGCGTGTCCACTGTTCTATAGTGTGTATTTACTGTTCTATAGTGTGTATTTACTGTTCTATAGTGCATGTCCACTGTTCTATCGTGTGTATTTACTTTTCTATAGTGTGTATTTACTGGTCTATAGTGTGTATTTACTGTTCTATAGTGTGTATTTACTGCTCTATAGTGTGTATTTACTGTTCTATAGTGTGTATTTACTGTTCTATCGTGCATGTCCACTGTTCTGTAGTGTGTATTTACTGTTCTATAGTGCATGTCCACTGTTCTATAGTGTGTATTTACTGTTCTATAGTGTGTATTTACTGTTCTATAGTGCATATCCACTGTTCTATAGTGTCAATTTACTGTTCTATAGTGTGTATTTACTGTTCTATAGTGCGTGTCCACTGTTCTATAGTGTGTATTTACTGTTCTATAGTGTGTATTCACTGTTCTATAGTGCATGTCCACTGTTCTATAGTGTGTATTTACTGTTCTACAGTGTGTATTTACTGTTCTATAGTGCATGTCCACTGTTCTATCGTGTGTTTACAGTTCTATAGTGTGTATTTACTGCTGTATAGTGTGTATTTACTGTTCTATAGTGGGTATTTACTGTTCTATAGTGCATGTCCACTGTTCTATAGTGTGTATTTACTGTTCTATAGTGTGTATTTACTGTTCTATAGTGTGTATTAACTCTTCTATAGTGCATGTCCACTGTTCTATAGTGTGTATTTACTGTTCCATAGTGTGTATTTACTGTTGTATAGTGCATGTCCACTGTTCTATAGTGTGTATTTACTGTTCCATAGTGTGTATTTACTGTTGTATAGTGCATGTCCACTGTTCTATAGTGTGTATTTACTGTTCTATAGTGCGTGTCCACTGTTCTATAGTGTGTATTTACTGTTCATTTGTGTGTATTTACTGTTCTATAGTGCATGTCCACTGTTCTATCGTGTGTATTTACAGTTCTATAGTGTGTATTTACTGGTCTATAGTGTGTATTTACTGCTCTATAGTGTGTATTTACTGTTCTATAGTGTGTGTTAACTGTTCTATAGTGCATGTCCACTGTTCTATAGTGTGTATTTACTGTTCTATAGTGTGTGTTAACTGTTCTATAGTGCATGTCCACTGTTCTATAGTGTGTATTTACTGTTCTATAGTGTGTATTTACTGTTCTATAGTGCATGTCCACTGTTCTATAGTGTGTATTTACTGTTCGATAGTGAGTATTTACTGTTCTATAGTGCGTGTCCACTGTTCTAGAGTGAGTATTTACTGTTCTATAGTGTGTATTTACTGTTCTATAGTGCATGTCCACTGTTCTATCGTGTGTATTTACTGTTCTATAGTGTGTAGTTACTGCTCTATAGTGTGTATTTACTGTTGTATAGTGTGTATTCACTGTTCTATAGTGCATGTCCACTGTTCTATAATGTGTATTTACAGTTCTATAGTGTGTATTTACTGTTCTATAGTGCGTGCCCACTGTTCTATAGTGTGTATTTACTGTTTTATAGTGTGTATTTACTGTTCTATCGTGCGTGTCCACTGTTCTATAGTGTGTATTTACTGTTCTATAGTGTGTATTTACTGTTCTATAGTGTGTATTTACTGTTCTATAGTGCATGTCCACTGTTCTATAGTGTGTATTTACTGTTCTATAGTGTGTATTTACTGTTCTATAGTGTGTATTTACTGTTCTATAGTGCATGTCCACTGCTCTATAGTGTGTATTTACTGTTCTATAGTGTGTATTTACTGTTCTATAGTGTGTATTAACTGTTCTATAGTGTGTATTTACTGTTCTCTCGTGTGTATTAACTGTTCTATAGTGTGTATTTACTGTTCTATAGTGCATGTCCACTGTTCTATAGTGTGTATTTACTGTTCTATAGTGTGTATTTACTGTTCGATAGTGAGTATTTACTGATCCATAGTGCGTGTCCACGGTTCTAGAGTGTGTATTTACTGTTCTATAGTGCATGTCCACTGTTCTATCGTGTGTATTTACTGTTCTATAGTGTGTATTTACTGCTCTATAGTGTGTATTTACTGTTCTATAGTGTGTATTTACTGCTCTATAGTGTGTATTGACTGTTCTATAGTGTTTATTTACTGTTCTATAGTGCATGTCCACTGTTCTATCGTGTGTATTTACTGTTCTATAGTGTGTATTTACTGCTCTATAGTGCAAGTCCACTGTTCTGTAGTGTGTATTTACTGTTCTATAGTGTGTATTTACTGTTCTATAGTGCGTATTAACTGTTCTATAGTGCATGTCCACTGTTCTATAGTGTGTATTTACTGTTCTATAGTGTGTATTTACTGTTCTATAGTGCGTATTAACTGCTCTATAGTGCATGTCCACTGTTCTATAGTGTGTATTTACTGTTCATTTGTGTGTATTTACTGTTCTATAGTGCATGTCCACTGTTCTACAGTGTGTATTTACTGTTCTATAGTGCCTGTCCACTGTTCTATAGTGTGTATTTACTGTTCATTTGTGTGTATTTACTGTTCTATAGTGCATGTCCACTGTTCTATAGTGTGTATTTACTGTTCTATAGTGTGTATTTACTGCTCTATAGTGTGTATTTACTGTTCTATAGTGTGTATTTACTGTTCTGTAGTGTGTGTTAACTGTTCTATAGTGCATGTCCACTGTTCTATAGTGTGTATTTACTGTTCTATAGTGTGTGTTAACTGTTCTATAGTGCATGTCCACTGTTCTATAGTGTGTATTTACTGTTCTATAGTGTGTATTTACTGTTCTATAGTGTGTATTTACTGTTCGATAGTGAGTATTTACTGTTCTATAGTGCGTGTCCACTGTTCTAGAGTGTGTATTTACTGTTCTATAGTGTGTATTTACTGTTCTATAGTGCATGTCCACTGTTCTATCGTGTGTATTTACTGTTCTATAGTGTGTAGTTACTGCTCTATAGTGTGTATTTACTATTGTATAGTGTGTATTCACTGTTCTATAGTGCATGTCCACTGTTCTATAATGTGTATTTACGGTTCTATAGTGTGTATTTACTGTTCTATAGTGCGTGCCCACTGTTCTATAGTGTGTATTTACTGTTTTATAGTGTGTATTTACTGTTCTATCGTGCGTGTCCACTGTTCTATAGTGTGTATTTACTGTTCTATAGTGTGTATTTACTGTTCTATAGTGTGTATTTACTGTTCTATAGTGCATGTCCACTGTTCTATAGTGTGTATTTACTGCTCTATAGTGTGTATTTACTGTTCTATAGTGTGTATTTACTGTTCTATAGTGCATGTCCACTGCTCTATAGTGTGTATTTACTGTTCTATAGTGTGTATTTACTGTTCTATAGTGTATATTAACTGTTCTATAGTGTGTATTTACTGTTCTCTCGTGTGTATTAACTGTTCTATAGTGTGTATTAACTGTTCTATAGTGCATGTCCACTGTTCTATAGTGTGTATTTACTGTTCTATAGTGTGTATTTACTGTTCGATAGTGAGTATTTACTGTTCTATAGTGCGTGTCCACGGTTCTAGAGTGTGTATTTACTGTTCTATAGTGTGTATTTACTGTTCTATACTGCATGTCCACTATTCTATCGTGTGTATTTACTGTTCTATAGTGTGTAGTTACTGCTCTATAGTGTGTATTTACTGTTCTATAGTGTGTATTCACTGTTCTCTAGTGCATGTCCACTGTTCTATAGTGCATGTCCACTGTTCTATAGTGTGTATTTACTGTTCTATAGTGTGTATTTACTGTTCTATAGTGTGTATTTACTGTTCTATAGTGCATGTCCACTGTTCTATAGTGTGTATTTACTGTTCTATAGTGTGTATTAACTGTTCTATAGTGCATGTCCACTGTTCTATAGTGTGTATTTACTGTTCTATAGTGTGTATTTACTGTTCTATAGTGCGTGTCCACTGTTCTATAGTGTGTATTTACTGTTCTATAGTGTGTATTTACTGTTCTATAGTGCATGTCCACTGTTCTATCGTGTGTATTTACTGTTCTATAGTGTGTATTTACTGGTCTATAGTGTGTATTTACTGTTCTATAGTGTGTATTTACTGCTCTATAGTGTGTATTTACTGTTCTATAGTGTGTATTTACTGTTCTATCGTGCATGTCCACTGTTCTATAGTGTGTATTTACTGTTCTATAGTGCATGTCCACTGTTCTATAGTGTGTATTTACTGTTCTATAGTGTGTATTTACTGTTCTATAGTGCATATCCACTGTTCTATAGTGTGAATTTACTGTTCTATAGTGTGTATTTACTGATCTATAGTGCGTGTCCACTGTTCTAGAGTGTGTATTTACTGTTCTATAGTGTGTATTTACTGTTCTATAGTGCATGTCCACTGTTCTATAGTGTGTATTTACTGTTCTATAGTGTGTATTTACTGTTCTATAGTGCATGTCCACTGTTCTATCGTGTGTATTCACTGATCTATCGTGCGTGTCCACTGTTCTATAGTGTGTATTTACTGTTCATTTGTGTGTATTTACTGTTCTATAGTGCATGTCCACTGTTCTATCGTGTGTATTTACAGTTCTATAATGTATATTTACTGCTCTATAGTGTGTATTTACTGTTCTATAGTGTGTATTTACTGTTCTATAGTGTGTATTAACTGTTCTATAGTGCATGTCCACTGTTCTATAGTGTGTATTTACTGTTCTATAGTGTGTATTTACTGTTCGATAGTGAGTATTTACTGTTCTATAGTGCGTGTCCACGGTTCTAGAGTGTGTATTTACTGTTCTATAGTGTGTATTTACTGTTCTATAGTGCATGTCCACTGTTCTATCGTGTGTATTTACTGTTCTATAGTGTGTAGTTACTGCTCTATAGTGTGTATTTACTGTTCTATAGTGTGTATTTACTGTTCTATAGTGCATGTCCACTGTTCTATAGTGCATGTCCACTGTTCTATAGTGTGTATTTACTGTTCTATAGTGTGTATTTACTGTTCTATAGTGTGTATTTACTCTTCTATAGTGCATGTCCACTGTTCTATAGTGTGTATTTACTGTTCTATAGTGTGTATTAACTGTTCTATAGTGCATGTCCACTGTTCTATAGTGTGTATTTACTGTTCTATAGTGTGTATTTACTGTTCTATAGTGCGTGTCCACTGTTCTATAGTGTGTATTTACTGTTCTATAGTGTGTATTTACTGTTCTATAGTGCATGTCCACTGTTCTATCGTGTGTATTTACTGTTCTATAGTGTGTATTTACTGGTCTATAGTGTGTATTTACTGTTCTATAGCGTGTATTTACTGCTCTATAGTGTGTATTTACTGTTCTATAGTGTGTATTTACTGTTCTATCGTGCATGTCCACTGTTCTATAGTGTGTATTTACTGTTCTATAGTGCATGTCCACTGTTCTATAGTGTGTACTTACTGTTCTATAGTGTGTATTTACTGTTCTATAGTGCGTATTAACTGCTCTATAGTGCATGTCCACTGTTCTATAGTGTGTATTTACTGTTCTATAGTGCGTATTAACTGCTCTATATTGCATGTCCACTGTTCTATAGAGTGTATTTACTGCTCTATAGTGTGTATTTTCTGTTCTATAGTGCGTGTCCACTGTTCCATAGTGTGTATTTACTGTTTTATAGTGTGTATTCACTGTTCTATAGTGCATGTCCACTGTTCTATAGTGTGTATTTACTGTTCTGTAGTGTGTATTTACTGTTCTATAGTGCATGTCCACTGTTCTATAGTGTGTATTTACTGTTCTATAGTGTGTATTTACTGTTCTATAGTGCATGTCCACTGTTCTATAGTGTGTATTTACTGTTCTATAGTGTGTATTTACTGTTCTATAGTGCGTGTCCACTGTTCTAGAGTGTGTATTTACTGTTCTATAGTGTGTATTTACTGTTCTATAGTGCATGTCCACTGTTCTATCGTGTGTATTTACTGTTCTATAGTGTGTATTTACTGTTGTATAGTGTGTATTTACTGTTCTATAGTGCATGTCCACTGTTCTATAGTGTTTATTTACTGTTCTATACTGTGTATTAACTGTTGTATAGTGCATGTCCACTGTTCTATAGTGTGTATTTACTGTTCTATAGTGCGTGTCCACTGTTCTATAGTGTGTATTTACTGTTCTATAGTGTGTATTTACTGTTCTATAGTGCATGTCCACTGTTCTATCGTGTGTATTTACTGTTCTATAGTGTGTATTTACACTTCTATAGTGTGTATTTACTGCTCTATTGTGTGTATTTACTGTTCTATAGTGTGTATTTACTGTTCTATAGTGCATGTCCACTGTTCTATAGTGTGTATTTACTGTTCTATAGTGTGTATTTAATGTTCTATAGTGCATGTCCACTGTTCTATAGTGTGTATTTACTGTTCTATAGTGTGTATTAACTGTTCTATAGTGGGTATTTACTGTTCTATAGTGCACGTCCACTGTTCTATAGTGTGTATTTACTGTTCTATAGTGTGTATTTACTGTTCTACAGTGTGTATTAACTGTTCTATAGTGCATGTCCACTGTTCTATAGTGTGTATTTACTGTTCTATAGTGTGTATTTACTGTTCTATAGTGTGTGTTCACTGTTCTATAGTGCATGTCCACTGTTCTATAGTGTGTATTTACTGTTCTATAGTGTGTATTTACTGTTCTATAGTGCGTGTCCACTGTTCTAGAGTGTGTATTTACTGTTCTATAGTGTGTATTTACTGTTCTATAGTGCATGTCCACTGTTCTATCGTGTGTATTTACTGTTCTATAGTGTGTATTTACTGGTCTATAGTGTGTATTTACTGTTCTATAGCGTGTATTTACTGTTCTATAGTGTGTATTTACAGTTCTATAGTGCATGTCCACTGTTCTATAGTGTGTATTTACTGTTCTATAGTGGGTATTTACTGTTCTATAGCGCATGTCCACTGTTCTATAGTGTGTATTTACTGTTCTATAGTGTGTATTTACTGTTCTATAGTGTGTATTAACTGTTCTATGGTGCATGTCCACTGTTCTATAGTGTGTATTTACTGTTCTATAGTGTGTATTTACTGTTCTATAGTGCATGTCCACTGTTCTATAGTGTGTATTTACTGTTCTATAGTGTGTATTTACTGTTCTATAGTGCATGTCCACTGTTCTATAGTGTTTATTTACTGTTCTATAGTGTGTATTAACTGTACTATAGTGCATGTCCACTGTTCTATAGTGTGTATTTACTGTTCTATAGTGTGTATTTACTGTTCTATAGTGCGTGTCCACTGTTCTATAGTGTGTATTTACTGTTCTAGAGTGTGTATTTACTGTTCTATAGTGTGTATTTACTGTTCTATAGTGCATGTCCACTGTTCTATCGTGTGTATTTACTGTTCTATAGTGTGTAGTTACTGCTCTATAGTGTGTATTTACTGTTCTATAGTGTGTATTCACTGTTCTATAGTGCATGTCCACTGTTCTATAGTGCATGTCCACTGTTCTATAGTGTGTATTTACTGTTCTATAGTGTGTATTTACTGTTCTATAGTGTGTATTAACTCTTCTATAGTGCATGTCCACTGTTCTATAATGTGTATTTACTGTTCTATAGTGTGTATTAACTGTTCTATAGTGCATGTCCACTGTTCTATAGTGTGTATTTACTGTTCTATAGTGTGTATTTACTGTTCTATAGTGCATGTCCAATGTTCTATAGTGTGTATTTACTGTTCTATAGTGTGTATTTACTGTTCTATAGTGCATATCCACTGTTCTATAGTGTGAATTTACTGTTCTATAGTGTGTATTTACTGTTCTAT
Organism: Stegostoma tigrinum; assembly: GCF_030684315.1. Classification (NCBI taxonomy): domain Eukaryota; kingdom Metazoa; phylum Chordata; class Chondrichthyes; order Orectolobiformes; family Stegostomatidae; genus Stegostoma; species Stegostoma tigrinum. The sequence goes on from NC_081393.1 coordinate 17,948,821, forward strand.
AGTGCGTGTCCACTGTTCTATAGTGTGTATTTACTGTTCTATAGTGTGTATTCACTGTTCTATAGTGCATGTCCACTGTTCTATCGTGTGTATTTACTGTTCTATAGTGCATGTCCACTGTTCTATCGTGTGTATTTACTGTTCTATAGTGTGTATTTACTGTTGTATAGTGTGTATTTACTGTTCTATGGTGCATGTCCACTGTTCTATAGTGTGTATTTACTGTTGTATAGTGTGTATTTACTGTTCTATAGTGCATGTCCACTGTTCTATAGTGTTTATTTACTGTTCTATACTGTGTATTAACTGTTGTATAGTGCATGTCCACTGTTCTATAGTGTGTATTTACTGTTCTATAGTGCGTGTCCACTGTTCTATAGTGTGTATTTACTGTTCTATAGTGTGTATTTACTGTTCTATAGTGCATGTCCACTGTTCTATCGTGTGTATTTACTGTTCTATAGTGTGTATTTACACTTCTATAGTGTGTATTTACTGCTCTATTGTGTGTATTTACTGTTCTATAGTGTGTATTTACTGTTCTATAGTGCATGTCCACTGTTCTATAGTGTGTATTTACTGTTCTATAGTGTGTATTTAATGTTCTATAGTGCATGTCCACTGTTCTATAGTGTGTATTTACTGTTCTATAGTGTGTATTAACTGTTCTATAGTGGGTATTTACTGTTCTATAGTGCACGTCCACTGTTCTATAGTGTGTATTTACTGTTCTATAGTGTGTATTTACTGTTCTACAGTGTGTATTAACTGTTCTATAGTGCATGTCCACTGTTCTATAGTGTGTATTTACTGTTCTATAGTGTGTATTTACTGTTCTATAGTGTGTGTTCACTGTTCTATAGTGCATGTCCACTGTTCTATAGTGTGTATTTACTGTTCTATAGTGTGTATTTACTGTTCTATAGTGCGTGTCCACTGTTCTAGAGTGTGTATTTACTGTTCTATAGTGTGTATTTACTGTTCTATAGTGCATGTCCACTGTTCTATCGTGTGTATTTACTGTTCTATAGTGTGTATTTACTGCTCTATAGTGTGTATTTACTGTTCTATAGCGTGTATTTACTGTTCTATAGTGTGTATTTACAGTTCTATAGTGCATGTCCACTGTTCTATAGTGTGTATTTACTGTTCTATAGTGGGTATTTACTGTTCTATAGCGCATGTCCACTGTTCTATAGTGTGTATTTACTGTTCTATAGTGTGTATTTACTGTTCTATAGTGTGTATTAACTGTTCTATGGTGCATGTCCACTGTTCTATAGTGTGTATTTACTGTTCTATAGTGTGTATTTACTGTTCTATAGTGCATGTCCACTGTTCTATAGTGTGTATTTACTGTTCTATAGTGTGTATTTACTGTTCTATAGTGCATGTCCACTGTTCTATAGTGTTTATTTACTGTTCTATAGTGTGTATTAACTGTACTATAGTGCATGTCCACTGTTCTATAGTGTGTATTTACTGTTCTATAGTGTGTATTTACTGTTCGATAGTGCGTGTCCACTGTTCTATAGTGTGTATTTACTGTTCTAGAGTGTGTATTTACTGTTCTATAGTGTGTATTTACTGTTCTATAGTGCATGTCCACTGTTCTATCGTGTGTATTTACTGTTCTATAGTGTGTAGTTACTGCTCTATAGTGTGTATTTACTGTTCTATAGTGTGTATTCACTGTTCTATAGTGCATGTCCACTGTTCTATAGTGCATGTCCACTGTTCTATAGTGTGTATTTACTGTTCTATAGTGTGTATTTACTGTTCTATAGTGTGTATTAACTCTTCTATAGTGCATGTCCACTGTTCTATAGTGTGTATTTACTGTTCTATAGTGTGTATTAACTGTTCTATAGTGCATGTCCACTGTTCTATAGTGTGTATTTACTGTTCTATAGTGTGTATTTACTGTTCTATAGTGCGTGTCCACTGTTCTATAGTGTGTATTTACTGTTCTATAGTGTGTATTTACTGTTCTATAGTGCATGTCCACTGTCCTATCGTGTGTATTTACTGTTCTATAGTGTGTATTTACTGGTCTATAGTGTGTATTTACTGTTCTATAGTGTGTATTTACTGCTCTATAGTGTGTATTTACTGTTCTATAGTGTGTATTTACTGTTCTATCGTGCATGTCCACTGTTCTATAGTGTGTATTTACTGTTCTATAGTGCATGTCCACTGTTCTATAGTGTGTATTTACTGTTCTATAGTGTGTATTTACTGTTCTATAGTGCATATCCACTGTTCTATAGTGTGAATTTACTGCTCTATAGTGTGTATTTACTGTTCTATAGTGCGTGTCCACTGTTCTATAGTGTGTATTTACTGTTCTATAGTGTGTATTCACTGTTCTATAGTGCATGTCCACTGTTCTATAGTGCATGTCCACTGTTCTATAGTGTGTATTTACTGCTCTATAGTGTGTATTTACTGTTCTATAGTGTGTATTAACTCTTCTATAGTGCATGTCCACTGTTCTATAGTGTGTATTTACTGTTCTATAGTGTGTATTAACTGTTCTATAGTGCATGTCCACTGTTCTATAGTGTGTATTTACTGTTCTATAGTGTGTATTTACTGTTCTATAGTGCGTGTCCACTGTTCTATAGTGTGTATTTACTGTTCTATAGTGTGTATTTACTGTTCTATAGTGCATGTCCACTGTTCTATCGTGTGTATTTACTGTTCTATAGTGTGTATTTACTGGTCTATAGTGTGTATTTACTGTTCTATAGTGTGTATTTACTGGTCTATAGTGTGTATTTACTGTTCTATAGTGTGTATTTACTGTTCTATCGTGCATGTCCACTGTTCTACAGTGTGTATTTACTGTTCTATAGTGCATGTCCACTGTTCTATAGTGTGTACTTACTGTTCTATAGTGTGTATTTACTGTTCTGCGTGTCCACTGTTCTATAGTGTGTATTTACTGTTCTATAGTGCGTGTCCACTGTTCTATAGTGTGTATTTACTGTTCTATAGTGTGTATTTACTGTTCTATAGTGCATGTCCACTGTTCTATAGTGTGTATTTACTGTTCTATAGTGTGTATTCACTGTTCTATAGTGCATGTCCACTGTTCTATAGTGTGTATTTACTGTTCGATAGTGTGTATTTACTGTTCTATAGTGCGTGTCCACTGTTCTAGAGTGTGTATTTACTGTTCTATAGTGTGTATTTACTGTTCTATAGTGCGTGTCCACTGTTCTATAGTGTGTATTTACTGTTCTATAGCGTGTATTTACTGTTCTATAGTGCATGTCCACTGTTCTATAGTGTGTATTTACTGTTCTACAGTGTGTATTTACTGTTCTATAGTGCATGTCCACTGTTCTATTGTGTGTTTACAGTTCTATAGTGTGTATTTACTGCTCTATAGTACTGTTCTATAGTGCATGTCCACTGTTCTATCGTGTGTATTTACTGTTCTATAGTGTGTATTTACTGGTCTATAGTGTGTATTTACTGTTCTATAGTGTGTATTTACTGCTCTATAGTGTGTATTTACTGTTCTATAGTGTGTATTTACTGTTCTATCGTGCATGTCCACTGTTCTATAGTGTGTATTTACTGTTCTATAGTGCATGTCCACTGTTCTATAGTGTGTATTTACTGTTCTATAGTGCATATCCACTGTTCTATAGTGTGAATTTACTGCTCTATAGTGTGTATTTACTGTTCTATAGTGCGTGTCCACTGTTCTATAGTGTGTATTCACTGTTCTATAGTGCATGTCCACTGTTCTATAGTGCATGTCCACTGTTCTATAGTGTGTATTTACTGTTCTATAGTGTGTATTTACTGTTCTATAGTGTGTATTAACTCTTCTATAGTGCATGTCCACTGTTCTATAGTGTGTATTTACTGTTCTATAGTGTGTATTAACTGTTCTATAGTGCATGTCCACTGTTCTATAGTGTGTATTTACTGTTCTATAGTGTGTATTTACTGTTCTATAGTGCGTGTCCACTGTTCTATAGTGTGTATTTACTGTTCTATAGTGTGTATTTACTGTTCTATAGTGCATGTCCACTGTTCTATCGTGTGTATTTACTGTTCTATAGTGTGTATTTACTGGTCTATAGTGTGTATTTACTGTTCTATAGTGTGTATTTACTGCTCTATAGTGTGTATTTACTGTTCTATAGTGTGTATTTACTGTTTTATCGTGCATGTCCACTGTTCTATAGTGTGTATTTACTGTTCTATAGTGCATATCCACTGTTCTATAGTGTGAATTTACTGCTCTATAGTGTGTATTTACTGTTCTATAGTGCGTGTCCACTGTTCTATAGTGTGTATTTACTGTTCTATAGTGTGTATTCACTGTTCTATAGTGCATGTCCACTGTTCTATAGTGTGTATTTACTGTTCTGTAGTGTGTATTTACTGTTCTATAGTGCATGTCCACTGTTCTATAGTGTGTATTTACTGTTCTATAGTGTGTATTTACTGTTCTATAGTGCATGTCCACTGTTCTATAGTGTGTATTTACTGTTCTACAGTGTGTATTTACTGTTCTATAGTGCATGTCCACTGTTCTATCATGTGTTTACAGTTCTATAGTGTGTATTTACTGCTCTATAGTGTGTATTTACTGTTCTATAGTGGGTATTTACTGTTCTATAGTGCATGTCCACTGTTCTATAGTGTGTATTTACTGTTCTATAGTGTGTATTTACTGTTCTATAGTGTGTATTAACTCTTCTATAGTGCATGTCCACTGTTCTATAGTATGTATTTACTGTTCGATAGTGTGTATTTACTGTTCTATAGTGCGTGTCCACTGTTCTAGAGTGTGTATTTACTGTTCTATAGTGTGTATTTACTGTTCTATAGTGCGTGTCCACTGTTCTATAGTGTGTATTTACTGTTCTATAGTGTGTATTCACTGTTCTATAGTGCATGTCCACTGTTCTATCGTGTGTATTTACTGTTCTATAGTGTGTATTTACTGTTCTATAGTGCATGTCCACTGTTCTATAGTGTGTATTTACTGTTCTATAGTGTGTATTTACTGTTCTATAGTGCATGTCCACTGTTCTATAGTGTGTATTTACTGTTCTACAGTGTGTATTTACTGTTCTATAGTGCATGTCCACTGTTCTATCGTGTGTTTACAGTTCTATAGTGTGTATTTACTGCTCTATAGTGTGTATTTACTGTTCTATAGTGGGTATTTACTGTTTTATAGGGCATGTCCACTGTTCTATAGTGTGTATTTACTGTTCTATAATGTGTATTTACTGTTCTATAGTGTGTATTAACTGTTCTATAGGGCATGTCCACTGTTCTATAGTGTGTATTGACTGTTCTATAGTGTGTATTTACTGTTCTATAGTGCATGTCCACTGTTCTATAGTGTGTATTTACTGTTCTATAGTGCGTGTCCACTGTTCTATAGTGTGTATTTACTGTTCATTTGTGTGTATTTACTGTTCTATAGTGCATGTCCACTGTTCTATCGTGTGTATTTACAGTTCTATAATGTATATTTACTGCTCTATAGTGTGTATTTACTGTTCTATAGTGTGTATTTACTGTTCTATAGTGTGTATTAACTGTTCTATAGTGCATGTCCACTGTTCTATAGTGTGTATTTCCTGTTCTATAGTGTGTATTTACTGTTCGATAGTGAGTATTTACTGTTCTATAGTGCGTGTCCACGGTTCTAGAGTGTGTATTTACTGTTCTATAGTGTGTATTTACTGTTCTATAGTGCATGTCCACTGTTCTATCGTGTGTATTTACTGTTCTATAGTGTGTAGTTACTGCTCTATAGTGTGTATTTACTGTTCTATAGTGTGTATTCACTGTTCTATAGTGCATGTCCACTGTTCTATAGTGCATGTCCACTGTTCTATAGTGTGTATTTACTGTTCTATAGTGTGTATTTACTGTTCTATAGTGTGTATTAACTCTTCTATAGTGCATGTCCACTGTTCTATAGTGTGTATTTACTGTTCTATAGTGTGTATTAACTGTTCTATAGTGCATGTCCACTGTTCTATAGTGTGTATTTACTGTTCTATAGTGTGTATTTACTGTTCTATAGTGCGTGTCCACTGTTCTATAGTGTGTATTTACTGTTCTATAGTGTGTATTTACTGTTCTATAGTGCATGTCCACTGTTCTATCATGTGTATTTACTGTTCTATAGTGTGTATTTACTGGTCTATAGTGTGTATTTACTGTTCTATAGTGTGTATTTACTGCTCTATAGTGTGTATTTACTGTTCTATAGTGTGTATTTACTGTTCTATCGTGCATGTCCACTGTTCTATAGTGTGTATTTACTGTTCTATAGTGCGTGTCCACTGTTCTAGAGTGTGTATTTACTGTTCTATAGTGTGTATTTACTGTTCTATAGTGCATGTCCACTGTTCTATCGTGTGTATTTACTGTTCTATAGTGTGTATTTACACTTCTATAGTGTGTATTTACTGCTCTATAGTGTGTATTTACTGTTCTATAGTGTGTATTTACTTTTCTATAGTGCATGTCCACTGTTCTATAGTGTGTATTTACTGCTCTATAGTGTGTATTTACTGTTCTATAGTGCATGTCCACTGTTCTATAGTGTGTATTTACTGTTCTATAGTGTGTATTTACTGTTCTATAGTGGGTATTTACTGTTCTATAGTGCACGTCCACTGTTCTATAGTGTGTATTTACTGTTCTATCGTGCATGTCCACTGTTCTATAGTGTGTTTACGGTTCTATAGTGCATGTCCACTGTTCTATAGTGTGTATTTACTGTTCTATAGTGTGTATTTACTGTTCTATAGTGTGTGTTCACTGTTCTATAGTGCATGTCCACTGTTCTATAGTGTGTATTTACTGTTCTATAGTGTGTATTTACTGTTCTATAGTGCATGTCCACTGTTCTATAGTGTGTATTTACTGTTCTATAGTGTGTATTTACTGTTCTATAGTGCGTGTCCACTGTTCTATAGTGTGTATTTACTGTTCTATAGTGTGTATGTACTGTTCTATAGTGCATGTCCACTGTTCTATCGTGTGTATTTACTGTTCTATAGTGTGTATTTACTGTTCTATAGTGCATGTCCACTGTTCTATAGTGTGTATTTACTGTTCTATAGTGTGTATTCACTGTTCTATAGAGCATGTCCACTGTTCTATAGTGTGTATTTACTGTTCTATTGTGCGTGTCCACTGTTCTATAGTGTGTTTACGGTTCTATAGTGCATGTCCACTGTTCTATAGTGTGTATTTATTGTTCTATAGTGTGTATTTACTGTTCTATAGTGCATGTCCACTGTTCTATAGTGTGTATTTACTGCTCTATAGTGTGTATTTACTGTTCTATAGTGCATGTCCACTGTTCTATAGTGTGTTTACTGTTCTATAGTGCATGTCCACTGTTCTATCGTGTGTATTTACTGTTCTATAGTGCATGTCCACTGTTCTTTCGTGCGTGTTCACAGTTTGACAGTGTGTGTTCACTGTTCTATAGTGTGCGTATACTGTTATACTGTGTTCACTGTTCTATAGTGTGTGTATACTGTTATACTGTGTTCACTGTTCTATAGTGTGTGTGCAATGTACTATAGTGCATGTTTAATGCTGTATAGTATGTGTTCACTGTTCGCTACAGTGTGTGTTTTTGGTTCTATAGACTTTGTTCACTATTGTACAGTGCGCTTTCCATTCAGCGCAGTGTCTGTTTCCTGTTTTGTGTTCTTCTCCCCATGTTTATGTTGACTGTTTCGGTGTTCCTGCCCTTCAGTAAGTGTGAGTCGCTCGATGCCCTGCGTGCGTTCATTAAAACTGCACGCGACTGTGCTCCTTTGTAACACAGCTGGGTATTCTGTGACTATTTTGGACAGACATTAGGCTGAAGTTACAGCAGAAATCTGAGCATGGAAATAGGAGCAGATGGGTTTCAATGCCAAACTGCTCAGATGACTGTTTCTGATGCGGGTAATGCTGCTGTTTGTTGGACACAGAGGAAAAGGACATGTTAGAATATGCAAAGAAGGTGAATCGACAGTTTTCTGGCTTTCACAACTGAAAATTGTGACATTCTTCCGCTGGGAGTGGTGCCCAGGAAATTCCAACAGTAATGGCCCAGGGTGAAGTTGCGTCTCTGCTCCACACACTCAACACAGTGTTCTCATTATTGAAGGTTCTCTGGTTTTCTGGGTCTTACCTCTGCTGCCCAATACAACAGGGTCTCGCTACCACAATCAGAAGCAAACACCTTCAGAGCATAAGGCCAGATGAAACAGGAGCAGGCCCCTCGGCCCCTTGAGCCTACTACCCCATAGAATAGGATCGCGGCCAATCCCACATGTCCACATTCCTGCCCCTTTCTCCCCCAGTCACTCCCCGACTGATCAAGAACCTATCGATCTCTGCCTTAAATATACACAAGGACTCTTCCCCCATCCACACAGCTCTCTGTCCCAAAGACTCCCATCCCACCCCCCGAAAGAAGAAATTCCTCCCCATCTCAGCCTTCAGTTGGTGCCCCTTTTCTCTGAGGCTGTGCCCTCTGGTCCTAAGCTCTCCCATGAGGGGAGGCACCCTCTCAGCATTGACCCTGTCGCTATGTTTCAATGGGATCGCCTCTCATCCTCCTAAACTCCAGAGAGTCAGAGTCCCGACCTGTTTAGCCTTTTCCCATAAGACTATCCCTCCATCCCCGGGGGGTGGTCCCAGTGAACCTTCTCCGAGCTGCCTCCTGAAATGGTATCTTTCCTCAATAAAGGTCTGAATACATCTTTTGAGCCTTCTTTCACAGAAGGTCTGAATGCTGTTGAACTAATCTCACCCTATCATAGACATTCTCAATACTTTCATATTTAGTGATCATGTGTTTTTCACTTGTTACTGCCTGGGCCCTGCATCTACAGAGTCATAGAGTCATACATCACGGAAACAGACCCTTCGGCTCAACTAATCTGTGCCGACCATAATCCCAAACTCAACTAGCCCCACCTGCTTGAGCTTGGCCCATATTCCTCTAAATACTTCTTTCTTGTGTATTTATCTAAATGTCTTTTAAACATTGTAATTATACCCACATACACCACTTCCTCTGGCAGTTCATTCCGCACACCAACCGCCCTGTCTTTTTAAAACAAATTCCCCTCAAGTTGTTTTTAAACCTTTCCTCTCTCACCTTATAATTATTCCCCCGATTCTCATAACCCACCTGCCACTAACCCGACCCATGCCCCCCCATGATTTTATAAGCCTCTATCGGGTCACCCCACAGCCTCCTACGCTCCAGTGAAAAGAGTCCCAGCCTCTCCCTATAACTCAAACTCTTCCATTCCTGGCTGCATCCCGGTAAATCTCTTCTGAACCTGCTCCAGCTTCATTATATCTTTCCTGTAACAGGGAGACCAGAACTGGACACAGTGCTCCAGGAGAGGCCTCACCAACGTCCCTGTACAATTTTAACATGACGTCCCCAGCTCCTCTACTCAAAGGGCTGAGCGATGAAGGCTAAATACCTTCTTAAACCCCCTGTCTACACTTGACACAAACTTCAAAGAATTATACACCTGAACCTTTAGGTCTCTCTGTTCAACAGCACTACCAAAAACCCTGCCATTAATTGTATAAATCCTGCCCTGGTTTGTTTCACCAAAATGCAACACCTCACATTTATCCAAATTAAACTCCATCTGCCACCCCTCAGCCCCGTTGGCCCAATGGATCAAGATCATTTTGTAATCTCTGATAGCCTTCTTCACTGACAGTTATGCCACCAACCTTGGTGTCTCTGCAAACTTATTAACCATACTTCCCACATTCTCATCTAAATCATTTATATGCCCTGTTTCCCCCCTAATTGCGCCCCCCCCCGAGAAGGTGGGGGGGTGTGAGCCGCTGCAGTCCGGTGTGCTGGAGGGACCCCCACACGGTACCCTCAGGGAGGGAGTCCCAGGATTCTGACCCAGCGGCGGTGAAGGAATGGCCGATAGATTTCCCAAGTCGGGGGCTCAGAGGGTGAGCTTGCAGAAGAAACATCGGATGTAGGAGCAGAATTGGGCCATTCAGCCCATTGAGACTGCTCCCCCATTCCATCACATATGTTTCTCCTGCCCTCTCCCCTTGACCCCGCTCACTCCTCCTGACTCTCTCTATCTCTGTCTTGAAGACACTCAGTGACTTGCTCCCCCCCCCCCCCCCCCACAGCCCTCTGCAGTAATGATTCCCACAGATTCACCTCCCGCTGGCTGAAGAAATTCCTCCCCATCTCAGTTCTAAAGGGCCGTCCCTGCACCCTGAGGCTGTGCCCTCAGGTCCGAGTCTCTCCTACTGAGTGAGAACATCTTCTCCCCGTCCCCTCTATCCAGGCCTCTCAGTGTTCTCTACGTTTCAGTCAGATTCCCCCCTCATCCTTCGAAACCCCATCGAGCACAGACCCAGAGTCCTCTCCTGCTCCTTGTACGACAAGCCCCTCACCCCCGGGATCATTCTTATAAACCCCCTCTGGACTCCCCCTCCAAGACCAGCTCATCCTTCCTTAGATACGGGGCCCAAAACCACTCCCAATTTTCCAAACGCGGCTGACCCAGAGCCTGATACAGCCTCAGCAGGACGTCCCTGCTGCTGTATTCTAGCCCCCTCTCGACGTGAACACTAACATTGCCTTTTCCTTCATACTGTTTGGAGGATAGGGACAGTACAGTGGCTCAGTGGTTCGCAAGCCACACAGCACCAGGGACACGGGTTTGTAGAAACATAGACTAGTAGAAGATAGGAGCAGGAGGAGGCCATCTGGCCCTTCGAGCCTGCTCCACCATTCATCACGATCATGGCTGATTGTCCAGCACAATAGCCCAATCCTGCTTTCTCCCCATAACCGCTGACCCCATTCCCCCCAAGTGCTATATTTTGCTGCCTCTTGAGTATGATTCCACCTTCGGGGCGCTGCCTGTGTGGGGTCTGCTCAGTCTCTCCGTGTCAGGACAGAGTCTTTCTTCCGGGAACTTGAGTTTCCTCCAATTGTGCAGGGATGTGCAGGTTAGGATAGGTTGGCCATGCTAAGGTACCCATAGTGCCCAGGGATGTGTGGGTTAGGGTGGATTGGCCGTGCTAAATTACCCATAGTGCCCAGGGATGTGCAGGTTAGGGTGGGTTGGCCGTGCTAAATTACCATAGTGCCCAGGGATGTGCGGGTTAGGGTGGGTTGGCCATGCTAAGTTACCCATAGTGCCCAGGGATGTGCAGGTTAGGGTGGATTGGCTGTGCTGAATTACCCATAGTGCCCAGGGATGTGCAGGTTAGGGTGGATTGGCTGTGCTGAATTACCCATAGTGCCCAGGGATGTGCAGGTTAGGGTGGATTGGCTGTGCTGAATTACCCATAGTGCCCAGGGATGTGCAGGTTAGGGTGGATTGGCTGTGCTGAATTACCCATAGTGCCCAGGGATGTGCAGGCTGCTTGGGGGGGGGGACGTTAATCGTGGGGAAATGTGGTGTTACAGGGTAGGTGTGGGTGAGATGCTTTTTGGGGGGGCCAGTGGAAATGGCCATATCCTCGTTTGCTTTCTTTGCTGATTTCTCCTTCAGCCACCCAGCGCAGCGTAACTGGCGAAGTAGCTCGATGGGCCGATTAACCCAGATCACCTCCAACATTGCACAGAAATCAGTTCTGGTTTGGGGTGGGGGTGGGGGATGTGGATGTGGTTGGGGAGTGACTGATTGCGTCTCATTTTGCTGCTTGCTGACAGGTTTACTACCCCGCCGGGAGGGGCGGGGAGAATCAGGATGGTACGGGTGGTGGGGAAATGGGTCACTCAGACGTCATATCCAGAGGATGTGGGCACAGCCTGATATGGGAGGATCGCCTCACACAAACACACACACACACACTGAAACAAGTTGGGAAACTCCGAGAACATTTCGCAATCCTGAGGGCTCGGCAATTCCGAACTGCTCCAGCGGAAATGGTCATATCCTCGTTTGCTTTCTTTGCTGATTTCTCCTGCAGCCGTCCAGCGCAGTGTAACTGGCGAAGTAGCTCAGCTCTGCAGGCCAGATATGGGGGTGGGAACACTCCTGTTCTGTTGCTATCTTCTTTCTCACAGCAACAAATCTCAATTTTCCGCCAGTTCCTCCTTTGCAGCACAATCTTATCAAACACAAATTCGCCTGATATCTCAATTTCCCAAAGAAATTCCAAACTTCCCGTCCAACCTCCTGTTTAGCTCAAACAACGCTCACTTGGGTAATTTCTGTTTTATGAAACTTTAGTTTTATTCTATGCATTTGTGGGATGTGGGCGTCGCTGGCTGGGCCCAGCAATCATTTCCCCGTTTACTCCATGGGGGGAGGGTGAGCAGCTGCAGTGCAGGGACCCCCACACACTCAGGGAGGGAGTTCCAGGATCCTGACCCAGCCACACTGAAGGGACAGCTGATATGTTTCTGAAGTCTTGGGGCATGCACGGGGGCTCAGTGCTTCACGCCGCTGCCTTACGGATCCTGGGACGCGGGTGTGATTCCACCTTCGAGGGGGAACTGAGTTTGCACATTCTCCCCGTGTCCATGTGGGCTTCCTCTGGGTGCTCCTGTTTCCTCCCACAGCCCAAAAATGTGCAGGTTAGGGTGGGTTGGCCATGCTAAATTGACTTCAGTGTCCAGGGATTTCTGATGAAGGGTCTAGGTCCGAAACATCAGCCTTCCTGCTCCTCTGATGCTGCTTGGCCTGCTGTGTTCATCCAGCTCCACACCCTGTCATCTCAGGCTAGGGGGGCTGGCCATGGGAAATGAAGGGTTATAGGGAATGGGTAGGGGGTGGGTCTGGGTGAGGATGCCCTTCTGGGGGTCCGTGTGGACCCAATGGGCCAAATGGCCTGCTACCACACTGTAGGGATTTGATGGTTTTTCCAGGTCGGGGACAGTGAGGGGCTCGGAGGGTGAGCTTGTGGTGGGGGCGGTGTTCACATGTTCCTGCTGCCCCTTGTCCTTCTGGATGGAAGTGGGTGGTGGGTTTGGAAGGTGCTGCCTGAGGGCCCTCAGTGAGTCGCTGCAGTGCATCTTGTAGATGGTACACACTGCTGCGACCGAGCGTCGGTGGTCGGGGTGGGGGGGGGGGGGGGGGGGGGGGAGTGGGATATTTGTGGATGTGGGGCCAATCGCATGCTTTGCCCCTGGATGGTGTCGAGCTTCTCAAGTGTTGTTGGAGCTGCCCCCATCCGAGGCAAGTGGGGGAGTATTCCATTGCCCTCCTGACTTGTGCCTTGTCGATGGTGGGACAGGCTTTGGCGGGGGGGAGTCAGGAGAGGAGTTACTCACTGCAGGATTCCCAGCCTCTGACCCGCTCCTGTAGCCGCTGTGTTTATGTGGGGCTGGTCCAGTTCAGTTTGTGGTCAGTGGTAACCCCCAGGATGTTGATAGTTGGGGATGGCTGGGAGGAGGGGTTCAGTGATGGGAACACCATTGAATGTCAAGGGCAGTGGTGAGATTTCCTCTACTTAGAGATGGTCACTGCCTTGCATTTGTATAGCACCGAATGTAACTTGCCACTCATCCACATAAGCCTGGATATTGTCCAGATCTTGTTGCGTCGGAACACAGATTGCTTCCTGGGATGGAGGGATTGTCTTATGGGAAAAGGCTAAACAGGTCGGGACTCTGACTCTCTGGAGTTTAGGAGGATGAGAGGCGATCCCATTGAAACATATTGACAGGGTCAATGCTGAGAGGGTGTTCCCCCTCACGGGAGAGTCTGGGACCAGAGGGCACAGCCTCAGAGTAAAGGGGGCACCTACTGAAGGCTGAGATGAGGAGGAATTTCTTCTCTCGGTGGGGGAGGGGGATTGGGAGCCTTTGGGACAGAGAGCTGTGTGGGTGGGGGGTGGGGGGTTTGGTGTAGAGACCGTGTGTATATTTAAGGCAGAGATCGATAGGTTCTTAACCAGTCGGGGAGTCACGGGGGGAGAAAGGGGCAGGAAAGCAGACGTGAGGAATGTGGGATCCCATTGAATAGGGTAGCAGGGTGGAGGGGCCGAATGGCCTGTCCCTCTTCCTGATGGTCTGACGGAATTGGCTGCCCATGGTTTGCAGAGATCCCGGCTTACCAGTGAGGGACCTGGGAGGGGAAACGTGAAGAAGTGGGATCAGAGCAATCTGAAATAAGATTTGCTCAGCACACAGCACACGTGAGGAAGTGTGAACAGCCTCTGAAAGTATGACCGCTGGGGTCAAAGAAAGACAAAATCTGTGCAGCTCTGTCAAATACGCTCACTCCCTGTCAATTCCTGTTCGCAGAACTTAAAATTAGTTTTGTGGCTCTGAAAACCGCAGTGAACCGAGTGTTCCAGATCAGTCTAAAACTGGTTTGAAGGCAAGCTGGGATATCTCTGAACACTACACTTGAGAACAGGCAGGCACAGTGCGGTTAGCATAACATCAGTGTGAGCTGTTTTACAATCAGTGCCAATCTGGGGGAAAGCGCTCTGAAGCTAAAGTATTTTATACCAACGGTCGCCTCCACTTGAATTGCGCAGGAATATCCAGATTCTAAGGGTTGAACCTTTAAAAGGGATTCAACAACCCAGGGCTGTGTTCCCAGGAATTTAGAAAGTAAATGGGGCAGGGGTGTGTGATTTAATCCATTTTGAAGACAGGCTATCTCTGTCTCTCTCTCTCTCTCTCTCTCTCTGGGTTAGGGGGATCATCTTTCTAGCTGGGAAAGATTTGGGATGTTTAAGGGTAGGGGATGATAGAATTGTTGCAACACCTTTTACAATCCACTTCGTTTGCAATAAATCCCAGGATTTTGTTTCCCTTCCTTATTACATGCTGTGCTAACTTTCCCTCTCCACCGACTCACTTTAAGTCAGCCTCCTGTTTCGATCATAATTGGCCTCTGTTCCTGTATTTGGTCAAATTGGACTTATCCGCATGAAACTCCCTCTGCCGGAATCTGGGACATTCACCTACCAAGATCCGCATGGAAACTCTTTATCTCCTCATCACTGCTTGCTTCCCCCACCTATCTCAGTATCTTGGCCATATCTGCCACGTTACGCTCTGCTCCATGTTTATAGCTCATTTATGCAATAGTTGACATCCACAGTTGTAAAATTTGACACGTGCTCACCAAGGGTGAGAACAGAACTTTCAAAGTGAAAGAAACTGGAAAAACAGGAGCAGGCGTAGGCCATCGTTGACCCTTTTGAATAAGGCTGCGAGCCATCCTCCGACTCAGCCACATTATTCCCAGCTCACTCACCCGGAAACCAGGCTTTGCACATTAACCTCAACTGTACTCAGCCAATGAACCTTGACGTCCCTCTACGTTGGAGCATTCCCTACTCTCCTCATCCCAGAGCAAAATGGCACGCTCTTTGTCGGGGAGAAAAGGGCCAACCGAGTATTCTTTCAATGGAGAAAGACTGCGGAAAGCTGTAACACCAAGGGGACGTGACTTGGGGTGGGGGGTGGGCACTTGCACAGAAAACACAGAAAGCTCGCACACAGGGATAACAGGGAATCGGGAATGGCCAATGGAATTTTGGCCCTTATTCCAAAGGGTTTGGACTATAAGAGTAGGGAATTCTTACTGCAACTGGATAAGGTGCTGGGGGGTGAGCAGGTTTGGTTCTCACCGAATCTAAGGAAAGATATCATTACATTCTGGTCGCCGCATTATAAGAAGGACGTGGAAGCTTTGGAAAGGGTGCAGAGGAGATTTACCAGGATGTTGCCTGGTATGGAGGGAAGGTCTTATGAGGAAAGGCTGAGGGACTTGAGGCTGTTTTCATTAGAGAGAAGAAGGTTGAGAGGTGACTTAATTGAAACATATAAAATAATCAGAGGGTTAGATAGGGTGGATAAGGAGAGCCTTTTTCCTAGGATGGTGACGGCGAGCATGAGGGGACATAGCTTTAAATTGAGGGGTGAAAGATATAGGACAGACGTCAGAGGTAGTTTCTTTACTCAGAGAGTAGTAAGGGAATGGAACGCTTTGCCTGCAACGGTAGTAGATTCGCCAACTTTAGGTACATTTAAGTCGTCATTGGATGAGCATATGGACGTACATGGAATAGTGTAGGTTAGATGGGCTTGAGATCGGTATGACAGGTCGGCACAACATGGAGGGCCGAAGGGCCTGTACTGTGCTGTAATGTTCTATGTTCTATGCTCTATATTAGAGGCAGCTGGGAGAAGGTTCACTGGGATGATCCCTGGGGATGGAGGGATTATCTTATGGGAAAAGTTTAAACAGGTCGGGACCCTGACTCTCTGGAGTTTAGGAGGATGAGAGGCGATCCCATTGAAACATATCGACAGGGTCAATGCTGAGAGGGTGCTTCCCCCTCACCGGAGAGTCTAGGACCAGAGGGCACAGCCTCAGAGTAAAGGGGGCACCAACTGAAGGCTGAGATGGGGAGGAATTTCTTCTCCTGGGGGGTGGGGCGTTGGGAGTCTTTGGGACAGAGAGCTGTGTGGGTGGGGGGGCCAGAGTCCTTGTGTATATTTAAGGCCAGGATCAATAGATTCTTAATCAGTTGGGGAGTCACGGGGGGAGAAAGGGGCAGGAAAGTGGTCGTGAGGAATATGGGATCGGCCATGATCCTATTGAATGGCCCACTCCTTTTCCTGTTTCTGATGCTGTTATGTCCTGGGGCCTACATTCTAGGCACCCAGTCAGGGTCAATGTGACATCTCACCCCGCCAGAATCTGACCAATGAGCAGCTCAATTGCTGTGGATGTCTGGTGCTGTTTCTTCCGGAGACTTCCATGTGACACCGGTCCATCTCTGGTGCGGCCCAGGTGACCCTCCAAACGGTCAATGGCGAAACAAGGATGGGAACCAGAAAGCTATGAATGGACGCACCTCACAATCTGGTCCAACCTGTCACTCGTAAAGCCAAGAGTCTTTCCAGGCTGGAAGGATTTTGTCCCAACGGCCATGTACCCATACTGCACTGGGGGTGGCAATAGAGACAGTGAGCCTCCTGCAATAGTGATTTACAGCATGGAAACAAGCCAACCGGTCCGTGCCGATCATAATCCCAAACTCAACTGGTCCCCACCTGCCTGCTCCCGGCCTATATCCCCCCAAACCTTTCCCATTCATGTACTTATCCAAATGTCTTTTATACATTGTAACTGTACACCGTCCACCACTTCCTCTGGAAGTTCATCCCACACACAGACCGCTCTCTGTGTAAAAAAAGTTACCCCTCCATGTCTTTTGTTAAACCTTTCCCCTCTCGCCCTAAAACAAAGCCCCTGCTCCTTGAGATTCCCCCGCTCTAGGGAAAAGACACTTGCTATCCATTTTATCTGTCCCCCTCATGATTTTATGAACCTCAATAACCTCGACTCCCTACGCTCCAGAGAAAATAGTCCCAGCCTCTCCTTATAACACAAACCCCCCCATTCCTGGCAACATCCCAGTAAATCTCTTCT
The DNA here is from genome assembly GCF_030684315.1 of Stegostoma tigrinum. NCBI lineage: Eukaryota > Metazoa > Chordata > Chondrichthyes > Orectolobiformes > Stegostomatidae > Stegostoma > Stegostoma tigrinum. The sequence continues at coordinate 17,966,247 of NC_081393.1, forward strand.
GAATCCTCTCCAGCTTCTTAACATCCTTCCTATAACAGGGAGACCAGAACTGGGCACAGTGCTCCAGGAGAGGCCTCACCAACGTCCCTGTACAATTTTAACATGACGTCCTGACTCCTCTACTCAAAGGCATGAGCAATGAAGGCAAGCGTTGGTGAGGCCTCTTCTGGAGCACTGTGCCCAGTTCTGGTCTCCCTGTTATAGGAAGGATATTAACCTGGAGAGGGTTTGGAAGAGAATTACCAGGATTTTGCCGAGAATGCAGGGTTTGAGTTATGAGGAGAAGTTGGAGAGGCTGGGATGTTTTTCACTGGAGCATAGGAGGCTGAGGGGTGACCTTATAGAGGTTTATGAAATAATGAGGGGTGTAGATAAGGTGGTGGATTTCATGACTAGGGACATATTTATAAGGTGAGGGGGGGACGATTTAACAAAAGACACAAGGGGCAACTTCTTTGACACAGAGAATGGTTCATGCGTGGAATGAGTGTCCAGAGGAAGTGGTGGATGGGGCACAGTTACAACATATAAAAGACATTTGAATAAGTACATGAAAAGGAAAGGTTTGGGGGGATATGGACCAGGAGCAGGCAGGTGGGGGCTAGTTCAGTTTGGGATTATGGTCGGCACGGACTGGTTGGGCTGAAGGGTCTGCTTCTTTGCTGCGTGACACATCTCTTCCTGCAAACCCTTTTCCAAAACTCGCATACCCCTGAATATTTTGTTCTTAGTTTCGATCTCCCTAGAACCACCATCTCTGCAGTGGCTGAGAGATCATATCTTTAACCTGTTGCTGCTTTATTCCTATCCGAACACTCGCTGCAGTGAGGGGCCTGTAATTTCTGCCTTTTTTTGACATTCCACCCTGCCCTTTGACTCGAATTTTCGGTTTGTCTGGAGTGGGGGGAGTAGGGTCATTTCCTCACGGGTAAGCGCCCTTAGAAGAGGCTTCGCAGTGAGGTTAAAATTGTATCAGGGATAACAGGAACTGCAGATGCTGGAGAATCCGAGGTAACAAGGCGTGGGGCTGGATGAACACAAGCAGCATCAGAGGAGCAGGAAGGCCGACGTTTCGGGCCTAGACCCTTCTTCAGAAATGGTGGAGGGGTGTTTCTGAAATAACTAGGGAGAGAGGGGGGAGGCGGATCGAAGATGGATATTTGTGGGGACTCCTCCGTCTCCCACCATTCCCGACAGGATGTGGCTTGACTGCGGAGCTTAGGTCCAATCCTAGTCTGGAACGCTTGCTCGGGTCGGCTCGCTGGTCAGTCACTGTCGCGTCCTCCAACCATCCAGGAGAACTTGGACCGTGATGCCTCTGCAGTCAACCTGTTGCTGTTCTGAGCCCAAACCCATCTCACTGTCTCTGCCCTGCATTTAAGTAGTAACAGAATAAGGGAGAAGAGGCGTTTTCGGTTTTTTTTAATCTTCTTTTTGTTTTGGCTCCTTTTCTCTTTTTTCTGGACTTTCTTTTCTTCTGGGCCTCCAATAGAAACCAGACATGGCTCCACCTCAGCCCGAGGCCTCCCAGCCAATGAGGATCAGGTCCCTGGCTCGGTCCTCAGGCCTGGACATTCAAGCTAGTCTGAGGCTCCAGGTCAGCAGCTAGGCCCAGGCTCCAGGTCAGCAGCTAGGCTGAGGCTCCAGGAGAGCAGCTAGGCCAAGGGTCTGGGTCAGCAGCTAGGACGAAGCTCCAGGACAGCAATTAGGCTGAGGCTCCAGGTCAGCAGCTAGGCCCAGGCTCCAGGTCAGCAGCTAGGCCCAGGTGGCTGACGGAAGAGAAAGTCAGTCTCGGCCTAGAATGGCAGTCTGGGCCTGGCGAAGGCCTCCGGCCTAGTATCCACTGACCCGGAATGGCTGTCCCATCCCGGCTGTGTCTTCAGATCATTCCATTGTTCCCGAATCAGATTTCCCCAAGCCCAGGGCCTGTTAAACTGAGATGAACCTTGTGTTAATCTTACATTTTTAAAAAATTATGATGTATGACTTTGACATCGGTGCCACGGGGGCGGCCTATAAAACTTTTCACTCTATTTTTCTTGTAAAAGTCTATGTGACAATAAATTTTTATTCCGTTCTCTTCCATTACTCCCTGCTAAAGCCCAGGACCTTCCACGGCGCACGTACGGTAATGGGCGCACTTGTGCATGAAGTAATATCTTTACAAAGTACCTTAAAAACACATAATTTAATATCTGTACAGTTTATGTTCAGCTGTAGTGCGTGAACCTGAAGATACAGTGGCTGAGGGAGGCCATTTAGTCCATCGAGTCTGCTCCGTCACTCAATGGCTGATCTGATCATCCTCAATTCCTACTTTCCCCACCACTTCCCAAATTCCCCTTCCCTGATTGAAAAATCTGTCTGTCTCACTCTTGAGTATCCCAGCCTCTATAGCCCTCTGCGGGAAAGATTTCCACAGATTCACTCCCCTCGGAGGGAGAAGAAATTCCTCCTCATCTCCAGCTTCAGTGGGTGACCCCTTACTCTGGGATTACACTCTCTGGTCCTAGACTCTCCCACACCCTCTCCACATCTCCCCCTGTCAAGTCCCTCTCAGAATCTTGTCTGTTTCCATAAGATCGCCTCTCATTCCTCTACAGAGCCCGACCTACTCTCTCCATAAGATGATCCCTCCGTCCCCAGGATCAACCGATTGAACCTAGTATGTGCTACCTCCCAAGGCCGGTCTATCTCTGCTTGGATACGGGGCTCCCGAACTGTTTACCGTATCCCTGCTGTGGTCTGACAAGTGCAGTTTTAGAGAAGCCTCCCCAACTTTTATACCCCATTCCCGTTTGAAATAAAAGGCCAAACTTAATCATTGTGCCCAAGGTGTTAGAAGGGTCGGCCATCAGAGGAGATAAAGCCTTTAGAAGTCTCTGGAGGAGGCAGGTCAGGTTTTGCATCGAAAACACGAACTCTTCCTCTGTAATTTTGTCAGCGGCTCGAAGTGGCAGGTGCCCACTTTCTATCAGCGGCAAAGAAACGTGTTGGCAACTTCCAATGGGCAAGGGGAGAGAGCTCGGGGAATCAGGGCCCTCAGAATGGTACAGCGCAGGGACAAGCCCTTTGGCCCGCCATGTCTGTGCTGACCCATGAGGCTATTCTGACGGAATTTGCCTGCACATGGTCCATACCCCTCTACTCCCTGCCCATTCATGTTTCTCTTAAACAGTGCCCTCTCTCACCTCCCATGCAGTTTCAGGAACCTCCCTACTCTCTGTATAGAAAACTTGCCTCGCTCCCCTCCTTTAAACTTTCCCCCTCTCACCTTAAACCTAAGCCCCCCTGATATTTGACATTTCCACCCTGGGTAAAAGGCACTGACTATCCACACCTCTCGTAATGTTACAGACTTCTATCAGATCACCTCCAACACGCCATTCTGAGTTTGTCCAACCTCTTCTTATAGCTGATACACTCCAATCCAGGCAACGTCCTGATAAACATCTCCTGCACCCTCTCCAAAGCCTCCACATCCTTCCTATAGTGTGGTGAGCAGAACTGCCCACAGTGCTCCAGCTGCAACCTCACTGAAGTTTTATACAACATGGCTTGCCAACTCTTATACTCAGTGCCCCGACCGATGACGGCAAGTGTGCCGTACACCTTCTTTACCACCTTATCCCCTTGTGTTGCCACTTTCTAGGGAGCTACGGACTTTAACCCCAAGATCCCTCTGGATATCAACGCTGTTCAGGGTCCTACCATTGACTGTATGCAAATAATGAGGCATGGGTTTGGTGAGATGACCTCGAGAGTTTGCAAGTGAACAAGGAAGTGGTGTTTCTGTTACAGCTGCAGGTCCATTCTCGGTCAAAGATTTGACGCTCGGGACGCCACAGGTCATATCTCAACTTCCTCACAAGCCAGGAGTAGTTCCCCCATCCCTGACCCTGCTGCTTTCAGATCCGCAAATGTGTGGCCCTCAGGTCTGCAAGAGACGCTTCCTGTCACGGGGGCGCGCGGTACAGGAACAGACCCAACCCGTCCGTGCCGACCATTCTCCCAAACTGGGTTGGCCCCCACCTGCCTGCTCCCGGCCCATATCCCCCCCAAACCTTTCCTATCATTTACTTATCCAAATGTCTTTTATACGCTGTAACTGTACCCACATCCACCACTTCCTCCTGAAGTTCGATCCACACACCGACCACTGTCTGCGTAAAAATAATTATGTCCCTTTTTAAATCTTTCTCCTCTCACCTTAAAAATATGCCCCCTAATCTTGAAAACCCCCCACCCTGGGGGAAAAGGATCTGCCATTCACTTTATCTATGCCCCTCATGATTTTATAAACCTCAAAAAGGACACCCTCTCAAACTCCTATGCTCCCAGGCTATCCAGCCTCTCCTTATAGCTCAAACCCCACCCCTCCCGA
>NC_081393.1:17985630-17998130 GCF_030684315.1 Stegostoma tigrinum
GCACTCTCCAGTTAAAAAAGCCCCAGCCTCTCCAAATAAATCAACCCTCCATTCCCAGCAACATCCTGGTAAATCTCTTCTGAACCCTCTCCAGCTTCATAACATCCTTCCTATAACAGGGAGACCAGAACTGGACGCAGTGCTCCAGAAGGGGCCTCACCAACGTCCTATACAACCTCAACGTGATGTCCCCAACTCCTCTACTCAAAGGGCTGAGCGATGAAGGCTAAATACCTTCTTAACCCCGCTGTCTACACCTGACGCAAACTTCAAAGAATTATGTACCTGAACCTCCTAGGTCTCTCTGCTCTACAGCACTACCCCAAACCCCCACCATTAATTGTATAAGTCCTGCCCTGGTTTGTTTCACCAAAATGCAACACCTCACATTTATCCAAATTAAACTCCATCTGCCACCCCTCAGCCCCGTTGGTCCAATTGATCAAGACCTCTCTGTAACCTTCGATAACCTTCTTCACCGTCCACTGTCCCACCAACCTTGGGGTCATCTGCGAACTTACTAACCGTACTGCCTACATTCTCATCTAAATCGTTAAATCAAGGTCAAATAAAAGTCTACAACTTTTGAGATATCACATTTAGTTCTCTCATCGAACTCTAACATATATTGAAATGCAAGAAATTTGGTCCCACCAATGTTCCACGTGTAGGTGAAAGGTTACAGGCTCAATGCTGTACGTATGGACCGAACCATTCCCTGGGAAGTTAATTCTAGAGACTTTCTCTTTCCATTGTGAATCTTCCCTTGTCACCCAATTTGACCAACTCTCTTGGACTTTTACGGATCTCAAGAAGTTCAGCCCCCTCACTCTCCAAACTTCTGGCCCCAAACGGCTCACAGGAGTTTGGACCCAAAACGTGAACTCCGCTCTCTCTCTCTCTCTCTCTCTCTCTCTCTCTCTCTTTCCACACGTGCTGCCAGGCCTGCTGAGTTTCTCCACCCATTTGCATTCCTGATGCAATCCGCAGTTCCTTCAATCCGGAGAGCAGGGAAAAACGTGGAATTGGTTTCCACCGGGTTAAATGGTTGAACTGAATCATGTCGAAGTATTTGAGCCGGGGAGTGGGGCAGATGGAACAGATCAGGGAAGGGGTTCTGATGACGGGTTTGGATGAAGGCAGAGACCTGGAGACACAATAGGGGGTCCATAAATGGCAGGAACTAGATGCGCCAAATGGCCTCGTCCATATAATTTTTTTCAACTGCGTCCTCTAGCCTTACCCTCTCCAATTGGGGAAACAAGTTTTCCAACCGAGAAAAATATCCCCTAACCCAGATACAGGGAGAAAGATATCCCGTCTATTCCAGTCCAACGATGTGCAGGTTAGGTGGATTGGCCATGCTAAATTGCCCGTAGTGTTCAGGATGGGTAGCTTAGGTGGGTTATAGAGGGAAAGGGTCTGGGTGGGGTGCACTGAGGTTTGGTGTGGACTCATTGGGGCAAAGGGCATGTTTCCACACTGCAGGGATTCTAATTCTAATTCTAATTCCTCTTCAAAGCAGATTAAATCACACACCGCTGCCCCATTTACTTTCTAAATTCCTGGGAACACAGCCCTGGGTTGTTGAATCCCTTTTAAAGGCTCAACTCTTAGAATCTGGACATTCCTGCGCAATTCGAGTGGAGGCGACCGTTGGTATAAAATACTTTAGCTTCAGAGCGCTTTCCCCCAGATTGGCACTGATTGTAAAACAGCTCACACTGATGTTATGCTAACCGCACTGTGCCTGCCTGTTCTCAAGTGTAGTGTTCAGAGATATCCCAGCTTGCCTTCAAACCAGTTTTAGACTGATCTGGAACACTCGGTTCACGGCGATTTTCAGAGCTACAAAACTAATTTTAAGTTCTGCAAACAGGAATTGACAGGGAGTGAGCGTATTTGACAGAGCTGCACAGATTTTGTCTTTCTTTGACCGCAGCGGTCATACTTTCAGAGGCTGTTCACACTTCCTCATTGTGCTGTGTGCTGAGCAAATCTTATTTCAGATTGCTCTGATCCCACTTCTTCACGTTTCCCCTCCCAGTTCCCTCACTGGTAAGCCGGGATCTCTGCAAACCATGGGCAGCCAATTCCGTCAGACCATCAGGAAGAGGGACAGGCCATTCAGCCCCTCCACACTGCTACCCTATTCAATGGGATCCCACATTCCTCACGTCTGCTTTCCTGCCCCTTTCTCCCCCCGTGACTCCCCGACTGGTTAAGAACCTATCGATCTCTGCCTTAAATATACACACGGTCTCTACACCAACCCCCCCCACGCCCCCACCCACACAGCTCTCTGTCCCAAAGGCTCCCAATCCCCCTCCCCCACCGAGAGAAGAAATTCCTCCTCATCTCAGCCTTCAGTAGGTGCCCCCTTTACTCTGAGGCTGTGCCCTCTGGTCCTAGACTCTCCCGTGAGGGGGAACACCCTCTCAGCATTGACCCTGTCAATATGTTTCAATGGGATCGCCTCTCATCCTCCTAAACTCCCGTGAGTTAGAGTCACGACCTGTTTAGCCTTCTCCCATAAGACAATCCCTCCGTCCACAGGGATCGTCCCAGTGAACCCTCTCTGAGCTGCCTCACGTTCTCCAGATGTGGTCCCCCATCCATTCCCCCCCCCCAGCACCTGGTCCAGTTGCGGTGAGAATTCCCTTCTCTTATACTCCAAACTGCTTGGAATAAAGGCCAACATTCCATTGGCCGTTCATGATTCCCTGCTGTCCCTGAGTGCAAGGTTTCTGTGTTTTGTGTACGTGTCCCTCCCACCAAGATCCTTTGTGTTGCAGCTTTTTGCAGTCTTTCTCCATTGAAATAATACATTCCTTTGATCTATCTTCCAAAATAAGCTTTTCTCACAGTATACTCCATCCACTAACTCTTTGCTCACTATTGCTATCTCTCTGTAAGTTACTTGCATCCCTCTCACAACAAGCCTATCCTCCTACATTTGTGTCATCTGCAAATTTGGCCATGTTCCACTTGTGCTGGAGCTCAGAGGTTATGTGCAGGACACATTGGGATAGCAGAGCTCTTTAGTCTCCTTTTCCAGCATTCCTGTTGCAGTCGGAAGCGAAACGAGTGTCTCCATTGCTGGTTTGAGTGTTCTGTGTAACCCCATGACTGGCAAAGCCCTCCCTCCGGATTGTGCTACACGTAGCATGAGCTGGGAGAAACTGCAGCTCTCTGGGCTCATTGTGAGAAGGGCAGGCTGCAGTTTCCTGGGGACACTGTGCCCCTTCCCCAACCCCAGGGCAGGAGGGAGGGAGGTGGGTGTAAAGGGAGAAACTGACATTGTTCACCCATCATTGCGCTGAAAGGAAGGATGAGGCAGAGTGACATCAGCAAGGGCACCATTGTGATGTTACCGAAGCCACCATTGTGACATCAGTGATGGCACTGTTGTGATGTCGGCGATGACGTGATTGTGACATCAGCAAGTGCAGCATTGTGATGTCAGCCAGGGCACCATTGTGATGTCAGCGAGGGCACCATTGTGACCTCAGCAAGGGCACCATTGTGATGTCAGTGAGGACACCATTGTGACTTCAGCAAGGGCACCATTGTGATGTCAGCGAAGACACCATTGTGATGTCAGCGAGGACACCATTGCTTTGTTATTACTCTTGAGTGCAGGGCTCACATGATTGGCCAAAGGGGCCGGATACATTTCCAGCTCTGAAAGCCTGCACCGAGGACAATGTCACCTTCCACAACGCCCCTGGTTAAGGGAGTTCCTCCATTCTGTAGAGACCAGCAGCTGCTCCTTCCACAACCTTTCCAACGTAGCGGGAAGGGAGAGTGTCGGGAGTCGCTCAGCACAAGAGATGTGCAGATTTGACCGCTCTACAGAAACTGAAATATCTTCTCCTCTCTAAGCTTTCGCCTAGTCATGCTTTGAAACTGCTATGTCTGGTGGTGTCACCATTGACTTCCAGTTTGTAGCTCACTGTGTTTCCATTTAACATTAATTTTAAATCCAATCTCTCCCAGGGCTGTCAAAGGGTCAGTGACAGATGTTATTAAACTGGAAAGGGTGCTGAAAAGATTTACAAAGATGTTACCAAGACTGGAGGGTTTAAGTTATAAGGGGAGGCTGGTTAGGCTGGGACTTTTTTCCCTGGAGTATCGGATGCTGAGGAGTAATTTATAGAGGTTTCTAAAGTAATGAGGGGCATGGATAGGGTGAATAGCCAAGGTCTTTTTCTCCAGGGTGTGAGGAGTTCAAAACTAGAGGAGCACAGGTTTAAGGTGAGAAGGTAATGATTTAAGAGGGGCAACATTTTTATGCACAGGGTGGTGCGTGCATGGCGTGAGATAACACAGGAAGTGGTGGAGGCTGGTACAATTACATCAGTTAAAAGATATCTGGAGAAGTATATGAATAGGAAGGGTTTAGAGGGATGGGGCCAAATGTAAGCAAACGAAAGTAGTTTAATTTGGGGAACTTGGTCAGCATGGACAAGTTGGGCCTGAAGGGTTTGTTTCTGTGCTGTCTGAGTCTATGACTCTAATCATAGAATGTGGAAACAGACCATTTGGCCCATAAGTCTCTCACCGACCCTCTCAAGAACATTACACGCAGACCCACCCTAACCCTGCACCGCCCATGGCTAACCTACCCAGCCTGCAATTTAGCATGGCCAATCCGGACCAAGCTGCACATCTTTGGACTGTAGGAGGAAACCGGAGCACCCGGAGAAAACCCACACAGACACGGGGAAAGCGTGCCAACTCCACCCGGTCGCCCGAGGGTGGAATTGAACCCGGGGTTGTAGTGTTGAGCAATACTCTAGTGCTGGTGGCAGATGATACACGGGGTTGGTGAGACGGTGACCAGGGGCAAGGTAGAGGGCAGCTATCAGAGGTTATCCCATTATCCCACAATGGGACAACAGTGGCCATGGGTGGGCGCTACAGAAATGTACATTGTATATTGTTTATCCGAATAGCAACCGTGATCAAGTCATCCCATCTCATGGAATTCGGAAAGAACTGAGGAGAAGAGGAACAGGGAGCCGTGGAGAAACTCAGCAAATTTGGCAGCTTCTACAGAAAGAGAGAGAGAGAGAAAGAGACAGACAGAAAGAACTAATGTTACCAGTCCTTCTACAGACTTGGGTTTCTCCAGCATTCTCTGTTTATTTTTATTTTGCAGAGTTGATGTTTCGGGTCCAGTTACGCTTGTATGGAACTGAGATTTTAGTTCTGAGGAAACTTTAAGTCTGATCTCTCTCTCTCTAGGTGCACCAGATTTCTCCAGTGATTTCTGTTCTCATCTCTGATTTCCAGCACCCGCAGTTCTTTCGGTTTTTGAGTGGGAAGTGAAGTCATTCCCAGGATTTTGCAGGAAGTGCGGAGGGATGTCCATCATCCCGTTTTTGTTTTGCTTTGCCGCAAGAGTATACTGTGCCCTTAAAAAAGTTACCTTTGCACAAATCAGTTCTGTTCAGGCTTTGCAGACGTTTTGGATCATTCTCACAGTTGCTCCACACTGCAAAATAAAAGGCGTTTTCTACTTGCACAGAAAAACTTCAGAGGAACCACAAGGAACAGAACGGCACAAGTGCTGGCCCTTCGGCCCACCCAGAATGCGCCGACACATTCTGAGCTAAACGCCTTATGCCTCTATGGGGTCCGCACCCCTCTATCCCCTGCCCATTCATACATCTGTCAAGATGGTCCTTCAGTGTTGCCATCCTGGCCATCTTCACCACCTCGTATGTAAAACAAACTCCCTCGCATATCTCCTTTAAACTTTCCCCTCCCACCTTAAACCAATGCCCCACAGTAATTGGTGTTTCTCCCCTGGGATAGACAGACGATCCACTCCATCTGTGCCTCCCCTAAATTTGTAAACTTCTCCCCTACCCCAACCTCACCCTGCGACGTTCAAGTAAAAACAAACTGAGTTTTGCCCAGTCTTTCCGCATGGCGAATACCACCCAAAACCAGGCAACATCCTGGTAAACCATTCCTGCCCCCTCTCCAAAGTGCCCACTTCCTTCTGGCCATGTGGTGAGCCGAACTCTCCCGATGTGCGAAACGTGGCCTGGCTAAAAGTTCTTACATGTGGTTGGAATTTTAGATGCACTAATGTTTAATAATCCTCGCTGGATTTCACTCCTTGGTCCTCCACACTCAGAGTTTCAAAGTTTGAAAAGGTTCATTGCCCATTTTTTTAATTGCTTGGGAAGAAACTCTGAGCTAGGTTTCGGGTGTGAGCGAGGGCTGACGGGCTTACGCCTGGGACTATCCCCGTGGCAGAGGAACTTTAAATCTTGCATAACCTCAAAACTTTCCAAACGCACGGAAGAATGGGCCTGCCCAAGAGGGGAGGGGCAGCTGACGGGTTCAGACTATAAAACAGGGAGATGGAGAGTGCCAGAGTCAAATTGAAGAGCAGCAATAAACTTGCAAACAACTTATATTCCTTCAAGCGGCGTCGATAAGAAATGAGAACTGATGTCAGATCTGCCACCAGTCCAACCGTTAACAATGAGCCTCAAAGGTAGGATGAAGGTTTTATTCCATGTTACTGAACTGGCAGAGAAGTCGAACTCTCTCTCTCTCTGACCTGCTCACCTTTCCCCAAAGAAAGTTCAAAGGTTTTACTTTGGCATCTGTTCGAGGGGCCATTTAGAGGGTAGATGTGGGCATGTTAAGATCTGGGGCTTGTCAGGGTCATGCATGGAGATAGGGAGGCAGCTCCAGGAGAGGCCGTGTTCAAGTGCCAACAGTGGTTTCCAGAGAGAGAAGGGCTAGACCGGGCTGGTGGCTTTGTTAGAAAGAGCACAGGATGCTTTTCGCTGCTACCTCTAGCTCAGCACCTTAGCACAGCAGCTGGAACCTGGCCCTGCATGTGTGTGTGTGTATGTGTGTGTGTGTGTGTGTGTGTGTGTGTGTGTGTGTGTGTGTGTGTGTGTGTGTGTGAGTGTGTGTGGGGGGGGTGGGGGGTAGAGAGGAAGAGTGTGTCTGTGTGAAGTGGCAGTGCCTACCACTCCCCTGGGGATAAATAGTACATATCCGGCTGGATTCCTGTCCAAACACATCTGGCCACTCTGCTTTTCTGTCGAACAAAACAGCTGGCAGCAGCTTCATGCAGGCTGACTGTGTCATTGCTCTCTCCACAGTTACAAATCCAGGAAGGATTCCTGTCTGTCCCCAACTGCATGTCACCCGGTCAAGGTGAGCAACTTTTACTGCAATACATTGTTCCTCATCTCAGTCCTGCACCTTATCGTTAGAATGTGAACCCCTCTGGGCTCCCGCAGCCCCCAGCCCAGCCATCGCGAACACTCTTTACCCAGTCTAGCCCCTGTTAGACTTGGATACCTTTCTACGGATTCCCCAACCTCGTCCTCCTAAACTCCAGCGACTATAATCCTAACCCGAACCAGTCTCTCTCCACCCGTCAGTCCGTGCCATCCTGGGAATCAGCCTGGGAAACCCTTCGCTGCTCTCCCTCCATCACCAAAGCCCCCTCCCCTCAGCTAAGGAGGCCCCCAAACCTCTCCCACACACAATACTCCAGAGGGCGGCCTCCCCCTGTCCAACTGCAGAGAGACATCCCAGCTCCCGTACTCCGATCCTCTCGCCATGGAGGACAAACAGGTTGCCCTCCTTTGAAGGTTGGCAGGGCGCGTTGGTGAAATCTGATGCCATCCTGTGATTCCACCCCCACCCCGCCTTCCCCCACTACAGGGTACCTTCCAGGTGACGATGCCCAACATGACGGAAGCATGCGGAGAAGAGCACAAGAGCTACCAGCTGAAGATCATGGAGACATCGTCGTCCATCGTGCCAGTCAGCAGCGCCCACATCTCCCTGGAGCAAGCAGTCATCCTGGTCCTTGCCATTGAGAAGTTCAAGGCGTTGGTGAAGCAGCGGCACCTGCCCGAGGACTGGAAGCATGACGGTGCTTCCTTCACAGACTCATACTTGCTGGGAGACTTCAACGCCGTCATGGAAGGTGAGCTGTTCCCACTTGGCAATTTGCTTCACTCTGGCGGTCATCCACGGTTGGGATAACTCTCCGGCACCATCACCCACCACGCGAGGAAAACCGGACAAAATCAAGATAAGGCCCACTTTCCCCGCACTAGGCCTGAAAGCCTTATGTCACATCAAGTGCTAATCCAAATACTTTTTTAAAAGCCATGAGCTTTCCTGCCTCGACTTCCTTCCCAGCATGTTCCGGAATCCCCACCCCGTCCCCTGCCATTACTCTCAGGGCGAAAAGCGTTATTTTTCAAACACCTCTCCCTGCCTACGTTTTGAAATGATGTTAACCCTCAGCAGTTTCATTAGATTCCATCTTTGTTGGACCCCAGGATATAGAATGGAAGAATCACAGAGCCTCTACAAGGTGGACAGAGACCATTCAGCCCATACTGGCACTTCAAAGGGCATCCCACCAAGAATCACTCCCCTATCCCTATTACTCTGCATTCCCCACGGCCAACCCACCCTAACCTACACATCGCTGGGCACTATGGGTAATTTAGCACGGCCAACCCACCCTAACCTGCACATCCCTGGGCACTATGGGTAATTTAGCATGGCCAATCCACCCTAACCCGCACATCCCTGGGCACTATGGGAATTTAGACAGCCAACCCACCCGAACCAGCACATCCCTGGGCACTATGGGTAATTTAGCACGGTCAATCCACCCATCTCTGGACCGTGGGAGGAAGCCCACGGGGGAGAACGTGCAAACGCCACTCAGACAGTCACCCCGAGGGTGGCATCAAACCCAGGCCCCTGGCGCCGTGAGGCAGCAGCTCCAACCGCCAATTGGCTCGGGCTCACCGAGGATCAATACAAGACCCCACTTCGCTCGCTGCCATCAATGTAACGAAAACATGTTGTATCCTCACCCACCACCACCGCCCACCCCCCTCCACCAAAACTCGCTCCCAGTTTTAACACTTCTGCGCCCTTTTCCGCAGATGTTGACCCGTACATCATCCATGACACCGCCGGGAGCTCCGCGTGCCGTTTCAGATTCATGCAGAGCGTCCAGCAACATTTCATGGACGACCGCAACCGCTCCCTCATCCTCTCGGAGAATCTCCAGCTTCTGGCCGTCTCCCTGCAGAGACCGGCCGACGCAGGTAACTTGATGGGATTTTCTGCCCGTCGGTGGGGGGGTGCAGGGGGGGAGGTAGGGTGAGGGGGTGGCGGGGGGTGGGCGGGGGGGAGGTAGGGTGACGGGGGGGGGGGGGGGCGGGGTGGCAGGGGGATTGGGAAACCCCATCTTGGTCTGCTCACGTGCCCGTACCCCGATTGGGGGCTCTATGTGGCTCCAGACGCAACCCACCCAACTCCGAAATAGCCGCACCCCACTCAATGGGCAACTGGGGATGGGAGGGCCGCTCCATTAATGGGTGCAGATTTGCCCCCAGGGTAGGGGTGTCCGCAATTGGATGGTGTGGTCAGCAGGATGGGGGCACGGGTTAGAGGGGTAGGGACCAAATGCTGGCAAATGGGACTAGTTGAGTTTGGGTCGGCTTGTAACCACCGCTCCCTTATGACCCCGCGCCCCCCCCGTGCCCCGTTCCTCTCCATGTTTTGTTGTCTGCTGTGCTAACATATCGCCTCTCCCACATGCAGTTCAGTTGGATGTGAGGTACTATAAGTCAACAGGGACCAACACAGAACTGTTGCCCGTTGTTCTGGGCCTTAACAGAGAAAATCTCTTCATCACGTGCACGGGCCCACGAGAAAGACCCAAGTTGAAGATTGAGGTAAGAGGAATCTCTCCACTTAAGGGTGCATTGCGAGGAGGTCGCATACTGTCCCCGGGTTAATGTGGCCGTGTTCACCTCTTCCTGTGCCTGTGCATCATGGTCCAGAGTATCGCGGTGATGGGGGCGGGGCGCAAAGCGGGAACTCGTCCAGGATTGGCGCCCACACACTTATCTTGGGCAGTACCAGGCTTCAGGTCCAGAGGCGAGGGCGGTACCACCTGCCAAGGCTCCCAGCTGTGTCCTAGAGTCATGCAGCACGCAAACAGACCCTTCGGCCGGACCCATGCAGGCCAAACAAGTTGCCCAAACTAAACTAGTCCCATTTGCCAGCATTTGGCCCTTATCCCTCTAAACCCTTCCTATCCATGTCCCCATCCAGATGCCTTTTAAATGCTGTGCCTGTACCAGCCCCCACCCCTTCCTCTGGCAGCTCATTCCATACACGCACCACCCTCTGTATGAAAAAGTTACCCCTCAGGTCCCTTTTAAATCCTTCCCCCTCACCTTAAACCTATGCCCCTCTAGTTTTGGGCTCCCCTACCCTGAGGAAAAGACCCTGGCTATTCACCCCATCCATGCCCCTCCTGGTTTTATAAACCTCTATAAGGTCACCCCTGTCTCTAGCGAAAACAGCCCCAGTCTCTCCCTGTAGCTCAAACCCTCCAACATCCTTGTAAATCTTTTCTTAACCCTTTCCAGTTTAACAACATCCTTCCTGTAGCAGGGAGACTGGGATTGAACGCAGTATTCCAAAAGTGGCCCTTACCAATGTCCTGTAGAGCTGCAACATGACCCTCCCAACTCCCTCTACTCAACGCACTGATCAATAAAGGCGAGCGTACCGAGCACCTTCCTCACCGCCCTGTCTACCTGCGACTCCACTTTCAGGGAGCTCTGTACCTGCCCCCCCCCAGGTCTCTTTGTTGGACAACACTCCCCAGGGGCCCTGCCATTAACTGTGTCGGCCCTGCCCTGGTTTGTCTTCCCACAATGCAACGGCTCACTGCATTGACCTCCTGACTGCCAAATCTATCGAGATCCCTTTTCTAAATGTAGATAGCCTCAATCCCCCCCTGAATTCTCCCAGGAAGGAAAACAGAGGGGTTAAAAATTGATCCTTCCGGCATCCTGCAGGTTGAAAGCTGGCAACCGCCAACGGGAAACCAGCCAGCGCATTAAAGGCAGCCATCTCTCTCTCTCAAACCCAACCGTATTTACATCAAACCCTTCTATTTTTCTCTCTCTGTTTGCCCAGAAGTGGGAGGAGAATCTGCGGAACATCAGCAGCACCACCGACCTGCTCCGTTTCATGTTCTACAAGCGAGCTGGGAGCGCCGGCCTGTACTTTGAGCTGGAGTCAGCCATGTACCGTGGTTGGTACATCAGCACGTCGCAGAAAAATGGCCAACCCATTGAAATGGACGTCAAGGGGAGCAACAAGAGGGTCACCATCTTCACAGCTGATTAAGGCCTTGACAGACCTGTGCCACGCTGCACCCCAGCACACACCCCCAAACAAAAACAAAATGCGTGTTTTAGAAATTCAAAATCAGAAAAGATTTGATTTCGAGAGAGTATTATGTATGTACTGAGTACAGAATGTTCAATCCGTTGCAAACAAATGGATTTACAGCCCTTAGCTGATCAAGTTGTCACTTTGACATGAAATTGTAAAAGTCAAGTGAAATGCCAGTGGCAATATTTGCTCTGCTTTCACATTAAGTTGCGTCGGGAAATTTGCATGGGTTTAATATTTAATAATTTATTGTAATTGCTCATTATTAATTATTGTCTTTGCTAATTTATTGCTGGAGGGGACACAGCCTCTTCCCTTCTTCATTAAAATTGAGTTGATCTTTTCGAGAGCAGGCTGGCTTCCTCGTTCATTTCGCAAGTGCGTGTCCAGACCGGTTCAGAGCTGTGCAGCACGCAGGCGGGACCCATCGGCCCAACTCACCGGTGCTGGCCAGTTTTCCCAAACTGAGCCACTCCCATTTGCCTGCCTTCACCCCTTCCTATCCATGTCCCCATCCAGATGCCTTTTAGATGTTGTCATTGTACCAGCCCCCACCACCCTCTGTGTGAAAATGTTGCCCCTCAGGTCCCTTTTAAATTACCCCTCTCGCCTTAAACCCCTCTGGTTTTGGACTCCACTACCCTGAGGAGAAAGACCTTGGCTATCCACCCTGTCCATGCCCCTCATGGACCCTGAATGTTTGCTGTGTGCAATGATTTTTCAAGGTTACCATATTCCTACCAGAACATGGGGAGGGCACCGTCTCTCATTAGAGAGAGAGAGAGAGAAAAAGAGAGGGGGGCGGCTGGTGGTGGTCTAACCTGAGGGTCACCATGCCTCAGGCGAGATTGAGGGGCAGCCTTCTACGCTGCTGGGCAAAGGGACAAAGACCAGGGTTGGAAATTGCTGCCCGTCCCGAGAGCCAGTTCTGAGGTTTTGTTGATCCTCAATACCAATCGTGGCAAACCCCACCACCCCCTTTGCCCAGCTTCGTCTACAGGCTTGGCATTTCTGAGTACCAGCTCACCGGCAACTAGGCCTCAAGTGCTAACGGAAGCCTTCTGTTGACATAGCAACCGGACACAGCAATGGGGTCCAGCTGGACCCTGTCACCGACAGGCCACTACTCAACTATAAAACAGGTCACGTACCACGCCCCACCTCACCCACCAACCAACCCGCTCACCATTAATAAGCCCTCGCTATTCCGGGTGCCATCCATC
>NC_081393.1:18041925-18120545 GCF_030684315.1 Stegostoma tigrinum
TGTTGAGAAACCTATTCTCTTTCCAGATACTATTTAGGGGACAGAACTAATCGCAAAGTACAGCCAGTAATTGCTCCATTTAAAGTTGGCTTGGTAAGTCAGAACATTTTCTAAATATATTCCTTCCCTAAAGTAATGAGGATAAAAAGTTGACTTTTGAGTTAGCGTCCAATTCTGAGTGCTTCAAAATGAGGAACAAAGTCTCACTTGAACACTACTCTGGTCATTTTCAAGAACACCTGCTCGTAACCAAATCATTCTGCCCTTTATTGAAACATCAAAACTAATCCTACAGTGTTCTTGGAAATGAATCCTACAGGCCATTCAGGAACTTCATTGTGAAGTATGCAAGACAAATCACACCAGCATGTCTTACTTACATGTTTTGCTTGTTTCTCTCTGGCAAGTTTGATGAACGTTTTAGAACACAGAACAATACAGCGCAGAACAGGCCCTTCGGCCCTCAATGTTGCGCCGACCTGTGAACTAATCTAAGCCCATCCCCTACACCATCCCATCAGAGGAAGTTTAAAAAATTGAAATGAGGATTTAAAAAATAAGGAGTACATTCTATCAAAAGTAAATCAAAAGCACCAACGCCAAACAAGATAAGTTCAGAAATATAGGAAGTCCTGGGTTGCAACGAGGTTCCATTCGAAAGTTGATCTGTAAGCAAGTCAGAATACAATGCAAAACAATATAAAGTAGCCATCTCTAAATACAGGAAACATTCGTATGTCGGACCTTTAAAATTGCACCCTACGTGAGATCACGTTTGTAAGTAGAAGGATTCGTAAGTTAAACTTTCGCAGGTTGGCGACCCCCTGCAGAATGTGAAAATTACAGATATGCACAGTATGTTATCTGTTGCAACTTTTGTTACAAAAACAGAGGAACCCTTTCTAAAGAAACTGTACACAGGTACTAAAATGTGAGGCTGGATGAACACAGCAGGCCAAGCAGCATCTCAGGAGCACAAAAGCTGACGTTTCGGGCCTAGACCCTTCATCAGAGAGGGGGATGGGGGGAGGGAACTGGAATAAATAGGGAGAGAGGGGGAGGCGGACCGAAGATGGAGAGTAAAGAAGATAGGTGGAGAGGGTGTAGGTGGGGAGGTAGGGAGGGGATAGGTCAGTCCAGGGAAGACGGACAGGTCAAGGAGGTGGGATGAGGTTAGTAGGTAGCTGGGGGTGCGGCTTGGGGTGGGAGGAAGGGATGGGTGAGAGGAAGAACCGGTTAGGGAGGCAGAGACAGGTTGGACTGGTTTTGGGATGCAGTGGGTGGGGGGGAAGAGCTGGGCTGGTTGTGTGGTGCAGTGGGGGGAGGGGATGAACTGGGCTGGTTTAGGGATGCAGTGGGGGAAGGGGAGATTTTGAAACTGGTGAAGTCCACATTGATACCATATGGCTGCAGGGTTCCCAGGCGGAATATGAGTTGCTGTTCCTGCAACCTTCGGGTGGCATCATTGTGGCAGTGCAGGAGGCCCATGATGGACATGTCATCAAGAGAATGGGAGGGGGAGTGGAAATGGTTTGCGACTGGGAGGTGCAGTTGTTTGTTGCGAACTGAGCGGAGGTGTTCTGCAAAGCGGTCCCCAAGCCTCCGCTTGGTTTCCCCAATGTAGAGAAAGCCGCACCGGGTACAGTGGATGCAGTATACCACATTGGCAGATGTGCAGGTGAACCTCTGCTTAATGTGGAATGTCATCTTGGGGCCTGGGATGGGGGTGAGGGAGGAGGTGTGGGGACAAGTGTAGCATTTCCTGCGGTTGCAGGGGAAGGTGCCGGGTGTGGTGGGGTTGGAGGGCAGTGTGGAGCGAACAAGGGAGTCACGGAGAGAATGGTCTCTCCGGAAAGCAGACAGGGGTGGGGATGGAAAAATGTCTTGGGTGGTGGGGTCGGATTGTAAATGGCGGAAGTGTCGGAGGATAATGCGTTGTATCCGGAGGTTGGTAGGGTGGTGTGTGAGAACGAGGGGGATCCTCTTGGGGCGGTTGTGGCGGGGGCGGGGTGTGAGGGATGTGTCGCGGGAAATGCGGGAGACGCGGTCAAGGGCGTTCTCAATCACCGTGGGGGGGAAGTTGCGGTCCTTAAAGAACTTGGACATCTGGGATGTGCGGGAGTGGAATGTCTTATCGTGGGAGCAGATGCGGCGGAGGCGGAGGAATTGGGAATAGGGGATGGAATTTTTGCAGGAGGGTGGGTGGGAGGAGGTGTATTCTAGGTAGCTGTGGGAGTCGGTGGGCTTGAAATGGACATCAGTTACAAGCTGGTTGCCTGAGATGGAGACTGAGAGGTCCAGGAAGGTGAGGGATGTGCTGGAGATGGCCCAGGTGAACTGAAGGTTGGGGTGGAAGGTGTTGGTGAAGTGGATGACCTTCAGTTCACCTGGGCCATCTCCAGCACATCCCTCACCTTCCTGGACCTCTCAGTCTCCATCTCAGGCAACCAGCTTGTAACTGATGTCCATTTCAAGCCCACCGACTCCCACAGCTACCTAGAATACACCTCCTCCCACCCACCCTCCTGCAAAAATTCCATCCCCTATTCCCAATTCCTCCGCCTCCGCCGCATCTGCTCCCACGATAAGACATTCCACTCCCGCACATCCCAGATGTCCAAGTTCTTTAAGGACCGCAACTTCCCCCCCACGGTGATTGAGAACGCCCTTGACCGCGTTTCCCGCGACACATCCCTCACACCCCGCCCCCGCCACAACCGCCCCAAGAGGATCCCCCTCGTTCTCACACACCACCCTACCAACCTCCGGATACAACGCATTATCCTCCGACACTTCCGCCATTTACAATCCGACCCCACCACCCAAGACATTTTTCCATCCCCACCCCTGTCTGCTTTCCGGAGAGACCACTCTCTCCGTGACTCCCTTGTTCGCTCCACACTGCCCTCCAACCCCACCACACCCGGCACCTTCCCCTGCAACCGCAGGAAATGCTACACTTGTCCCCACACCTCCTCCCTCACCCCCATCCCAGGCCCCAAGATGACTTTCCACATTAAGCAGAGCTTCACCTGCACATCTGCCAATGTGGTATACTGCATCCACTGTACCCGGTGCGGCTTTCTCTACATTGGGGAAACCAAGCGGAGGCTTGGGGACCGCTTTGCAGAACACCTCCGCTCAGTTCGCAACAAACAACTGCACCTCCCAGTCGCAAACCATTTCCACTCCCCCTCCCATTCTCTTGATGACATGTCCATCATGGGCCTCCTGCACTGCCACAATGATGCCACCCGAAGGTTGCAGGAACAGCAACTCATATTCCGCCTGGGAACCCTGCAGCCATATGGTATCAATGTGGACTTCACCAGTTTCAAAATCTCCCCTTCCCCCACTGCATCCCTAAACCAGCCCAGTTCATCCCCTCCCCCCACTGCACCACACAACCAGCCCAGCTCTTCCCCCCCCACCCACTGCATCCCAAAACCAGTCCAACCTGTCTCTGCCTCCCTAACCGGTTCTTCCTCTCACCCATCCCTTCCTCCCACCCCAAGCCGCACCCCCAGCTACCTACTAACCTCATCCCACCTCCTTGACCTGTCCGTCTTCCCTGGACTGACCTATCCCCTCCCTACCTCCCCACCTACACCCTCTCCACCTATCTTCTTTACTCTCCATCTTCGGTCCGCCTCCCCCTCTCTCCCTATTTATTCCAGTTCCCTCCCCCCATCCCCCTCTCTGATGAAGGGTCTAGGCCCGAAACGTCAGCTTTTGTGCTCCTGAGATGCTGCTTGGCCTGCTGTGTTCATCCAGCCTCACATTTTATTATCTTGGAATCTCCAGCATCTGCAGTTCCCATTATCTCTGTACACAGGTACTGCTGTATGCGACAATTTAATAGAGAATTATACTTGAAGTCTCAAACATTATATACAAATAAACGTGCCATTTTTTATTCTTTCAGTCTTCTAACCACATACTGTCCTAACTAGCAGTTAGTATTGACAGTTTCCACCTCGGCTATTTCTGTGCTATGCTATCTAATTAAGATTTGCTTATCACAATTTAAACACTGCTGCTCAATGGGGAATGTTCATCAATTGACCCAGTTTCCCCAGCACAATATTAAAAAATACACTCGGCTCTTAACTTCTGTGTTGTGGGTGAATTTGACACCCTAATGCTTTGTCCCTGCCTGGCCACTCCCAGAGTGAACAAGCAACTTGCATGGCAACAGGCCAGGTCAGCTTTTAAAACTCCATGTGTTATTTGTGCGAACATTGAGCATTCCTGTATGATCTTCCCACATTTCCATTTAATGCATTGCTCGGAGCCTTTGGTCATTCTAATAAACCCCAGCAGTCTGAATGTGAATCCAGCTCATGTTGATTTTGACTGAAAATCTCTAAGGCGTCCATTCACTTGTGAGCTAGGCCTTTGCCATCCGCAGTTATTGCATTGAAGTAATGGCCCCGACGTGCTAGCTTAGGGGTGATGACAGCTTCTCATGTGTTTAGGTTAGGTGATTGTGCTGGAATTCCTTTGGTTAAACTTTTCTGCCTCATTCAAGTTAAAATCTGTCTGTGTCAGCTGTGGCCTGTCTGACACATGCGCCAGAAAGCAAAGTGGGTCGCATTCCCACTTCAAGACATGATCCTTGAGCATAAAACTTAAGGCACATGCTTCCAGTGCAGTACAAAGGCATCCTGCCACACTCCCAGCCGTAATAACAAAGTGTGGAGCTGGATGAACACAGCAGGCCAAGCAGCATCTCAGGAGCACAAAAGCTGACATTTCGGGCCTAGACCCTTCATCAGAGAGGGGGATGGGGAGAGGGTTCTGAAATAAATAGGGAGGGGGGGAGGTGGATCAAAGGTGGATAGAGGAGAAGATAGGTGGAGAGGAGACAGACAAGTTAAAGAGGCGGGGATGGAGCCTGTAGAGGAGAGTATGGATGGGGAGGCAGGGAGCAGATATGTCAGTCCGGGGAGGACGGACTGGTCAAGGGGGCGGTACGAGGTTAGGAGGTAGGGAATGGAGGTGCAGCTTGAGGTGGGAGGAGGGGATATGTGAGAGGAAGAACAGGTTAGCGAGGCAGGGATGAGCTGGGCTGGTTTTGGGATGCAATGGGGGGAGGGGAGATTTTGAAGCTTGTGAAATCCACATTGATACCATTGGGCTGTAGGGTTCCCGAGCGGAATATGAGTTGCTGTTCCTGCAACCTTCGGGTGGCATCATTGTGGCACTGTAGGACGCCTATGATGGACATGTCGTCTAAGGAATGGGAGAGGGAGTTGAAAAGGTGTGCAACTGGGAGGTGCAGTTGTTTATTGCGAACCGAGCGGAGATGTTCTGCAAAGCGGTCCCCAAGCCTCGACTTGGTTTCCCCACTGTAGAGGAAGCCATACCAGGTACAGTGGATACAGTATGCCACATTGCGGGATGTGCAGGTGAACATCTGCTTGATGTGGGAAGTCATCTTGGGGCCTGGGCTGTGGGTGAGGGAGGTGGTGTGTGGGCAGGTGTAGCACTTCCTGTGGTTGCAGGGGAAGGTGCCGGGTGTGGTGGGATTGGAGGGGAGTGTGGAGTGGACAAGGGAGTCACGGAGAGAGTGGTGTCTCCGGAAGGCAGACAAGGTTGGGAATGGAAAAATGTCTTTGGTGGTGGGGTCGGATTGTCTGGCGGAATTGTCGGAGGATGATGTGTTGTATCCGGAGGGTGGTTGGGTGGTATGTGAGGACGAGGGGGATTCTCTTTGGGCGGTTATTGTGGGAACGGGGTGTGAGGGATGAGTTACAGGAAATGTGGAAGACATGGTTGACGGTGGTCGAGACCACTGTGGGGAGAAAGTTGTGGTCCTTGAAGAACAAGGACATCTGGGATGTATGGGAGTGGAATGCCTCGTCCTGGGAGCAGATGTTGGGGAGGCGAAGGATTTGGGAATAGGGGATGGAATTTTTGCAGGAAGGTGGGTGGGAGGAGGTGTGCTTCAAATGGATATCAATTGCTAGGTGGTTGCCTGAGATAGAGACAGAGGTGTCCAGGAAGGCAAGGGATGTGTTGGAGATAGTCCAGGTGGACTTAAGGTTGGGTTGGAAGGTGTTGAAGTGGATGAACTGTTCGACCTCCTCTTGGGAGCACGAGACAGCGCTGATACAGTCATTGATGTAATGGAGGAAGAGGTGGGGTTTAGGGCCAGTGTAGGTACGGAAGGGGATTGCATAGCTGGGGCCCATGTGGATACTCATGGCCACCCCCTTTGTCTGTAGGAAGTGGGAGGAATCAAAAGAGACGTTGTTGAGGGTGCGGATGAGTTCGGCTAGGCGGATGAGAGTGCCGGTGGAGTAGTACTGGTCGGGTCTGCGGGACAGGAAGATGCGGAAGGCCTGTATGGGAAATGCAGGTGTATAGGGACTAGACATCCATGGTGAAAATGAGGTGTTGGGGACTGGGGAATTGGAAGTTCTGGAGGAGGTGGAGGGCATGGGTGGTGTCACAGCCGTAGGTAAGGAGTTCCTGGACCAAGGGGGAGAAAATGGAGCAGGAGCAGGAGCAGGCAGAGACAATGGGTCGACCAGGATAGGCAGGTTTGTGGATTTTGAGTCCTCTCCACCCATCTTCTCCTCTATCCACATTCGATCCGCCTCCCCCTCTCTCCCTATTTATTTCAGAACCCTCTCCCCATCCCCCTTTTCTGATGAAGGGTCTAGGCCCGAAACGTCAGCTTTTGTGCTCCTGAGATGCTGCTTGGCCTGCTGTGTTCATCTAGCCCCACACTTTGTTCTCTCGGATTCTTCTGCATCTGCAGTTCCCATTACCTCTAACACTGCCAGACGTACTGTCTTCCAGACTAATGGTTAAACCAAGACCCTGTCAGCCCTTTCCATGCAAATATTTGAAAAAAAAATCCCGTGGCCCTATCTTGAAGAACAGGGAGTTAGGTCTGACGTTCTGACTACTTTTATATCTTCAGTCAAGATCACAAAAAGAGCCATTAGGTCATTTTTTGCAGTCCTGTTTGTGAGGTCAGCTGTGTGTAAGTTCTTTCCTAGATTTGCAGCAGTGCCTACATTTCAAAAAGGTTTCATTGGCTGCAAAATGTTTCGGGCTTTTAGTGATTGTGAAGGTGTTAAGTCTCTTCTCAGTGTCTCTGTTGCTCTCTCTCGCTCTCGACTGATGGTCTGCATTTAATTTTGTGGCTGTGCCACATTACACACTCTAGTGAGGCATCTCAGGATGTAGTTACATTAAAGGCACTGTATAAGTGCAAGTTATTGGACAGATGTAAAGATAACTGATATTAAACTTGGGTGGTGGGGGAGTTGGGAGATGTGGTAGAAACATAGTATTTGACCATTTCTGTTTTAGAATGACAGATGGGTTTCAGTGAAGAATTTTGGACAGTGTAACTGTTCAGAGTGGTGGTAAAGGGAATAAGCAAAAGATCAGAGTAAAGGAGTGTTATGGGTGGAGGAGATGCTGGTGATGTTTGTGGGGTGATTTCTTTATACTGAATTAGTCATACAATGTGGACATCACCAGCTGAAGGAGTATTTGATGGTGAGCTGCCTTCTTGAACTGCTGTAATCCTTGGGGGTGTATCTACATCCACAGAGCTTTTGTGGAGAGTGCTTCAGGATTTTGAAAAGCGTCGCTGAAGGAATAGCCATGTGGCCCCAAATCAGGGCACATGGATTGGGCAGAAACCTGCAGCCCTTGTCCTTCTGGATAATAGAGGTCACAGATTTGGAAGGTGCTATCAAAGGGCACCATTTGACATTTGTAGTTTTAAATTGACCATATTGCTGGAACAAGAAACAATGTAGTTCAGTTAAGGTGGGAGCAGAGGAGAGCTGAGTTTACTGTGGGGAATGTCCTGTAGACTGTCAGCAAAAATTGGCAATCAGATATATTTCGAGGGTGCTGTAAAAGAAACCAGGAAACAGGGTTGTGGCCATGTCAAATAACCAAAATAGCTGAAAGATCCAAGCATTCCCCCCCCACCCCGCTCACTTCCTATTAATAAGAATAAGGTACAGGGTGGTGGCGAATGCCATATTCAGTAGGGCAGTGAGAATTCTCAATCTATGGAAGGATGTCGGTGTGACAGCAGAGACTGGAATTGAGGAGGGAAAAAAAAGCAGATGCTTTTGGTTTATGTGTAACAGCTACCTCATGTCTATGGTCGTATCACCATTGGAGAGTAGTAGGTGAATACTAGTATTCAGCAAAATATTTGGGTATTTTAGAAATGATGAAAAAGGGCTGTACACTTTGAATAGATTTTAACCACAGCTACATGTTTCACTTTTCTGTCTCATTCAAGTTAAAATCTGTTTGTGTCAGCTGTGGCCTGTCTGACACGTGCCAGAAAGCAAAGTGGGTCGCATTCCCACTTCAAGACATGATCCTTGAACATAATACAGCTGTGGGAAAGATGGGCATCAGAAGTACATTGCAAATGAAACTTAGATTTGGATCAAAGCAGGAATAATTAAGGAAGCCAAAAGATCCAAGCATTTTCTTCCCCCTCATTTCCTGTCAATAAGAATAACGTACAGAATTTATACGTGAGGTATTCCAACCCTAGTTCTAATTGAAGTACAAACATTTAGGCATTGAAATTGATTTGAATTTATTGACCAAATCAATACTGCATGAGCTTTATCTTATTTTGTTTCAGGCAGGAAATCTGAAAGCTGGTAGTATTGCCAAACCACTCCAATACAAAGGTACAAGTCACTTAACATCATCTAACCATGTCAACTCAGTGGCTGCAAGGTCCAAAACACAACCCAACACGAAAACCTCTGAAGCCAAGAAAACCTTCTCCAAAACCCTTCCTGCATTTTCCCAAGGAAGGATCACCAGTGATAAAAAAGGCTCCACTTTATTCCCAGTGGAGTCAAATACTGCCGAAAATGTAACTACTGCTGATCAGACTGTTCTTTCCGAACTTTGCGAAGGAGGTTTAAATCGTGCATTTTGTGCTAAAAATGCCCCTACTGTGGATTTCCAAGAGAAGGGGAGTGAGCACATGGTGGATACAGCTCCAAATGCTGCACACTGTACAGATGCAGCTTTTACTAAACCTTTTCTAGACCAGGCAATTAAAACACAAGTTGGCACATCAAAGGACATTGCTCCATATAATCCAATATGGGCTATTGGTGTAGTCAGAACAGCTATGGCTGTCCCCAATGCAGCTAAACCTGCGGGTGGGGTGAGAATGGACCCCAATGCAGCTAAACCTGCAGTTGCGGTGAGAGCGGCCTCCGATGCAGCTAAACCTGCGGGTGCGCTGAGAACGGCCCCCGATGCAGCTAAACCTGCGGGTGCGGCGAGAACGGCCCCCAATGCAGCTAAACCTGCGGGTGCGGCGAGAACGGCCCCCAATGCAGCTAAACCTGCGGGTGCGCTGAGAACGGCCCCCAATGCAGCTAAACCTGCGGGTGCGGCGAGAACGGCCCCCAATGCAGCTAAACCTGCGGGTGCGGCGAGAACGGCCCCCAATGCAGCTAAACCTGCGGGTGCGCTGAGAACGGCCCCCAATGCAGCTAAACCTGCGGGGGCGGCGAGAACGTCCCCCAATGCAGCTAAACCTGCGGGTGCGGCGAGAACGGCCCCCAATGCAGCTAAACCTGCGGGTGCGCTGAGAACGGCCCCCAATGCAGCTAAACCTGCGGGTGCGGCGAGAACGGCCCCCAATGCAGCTAAACCTGCGGGTGCGCTGAGAACGGCCCCCAATGCAGCTAAACCTGCGGGTGCGGCGAGAACGGCCCCCAATGCAGCTAAACCTGCGGGTGCGGCGAGAACGGCCCCCAATGCAGCTAAACCTGCGGGTGCGCTGAGAACGGCCCCCAATGCAGCTAAACCTGCGGGTAAAGCCAGGACAGCACAGGGTATAGCTAAACCTGCGAATACAGTGATGGTACAAAAGCAGTCGATAGACGCAGATACGGAGAAGAATGATGACTACAAGCAATTGAGTAACTCAGCACGACCGGTGGCAAGTGCCAAAACCAAGCCTGAAACTGGGTTACCGCTACAGAATGCAACAAATCTAACTGGAAATCAGCCAGTGACAATCTGGCGACCTTTCACAAGGTCTGCTCAAAAAACGCATCCTGCTTTGTGGTCTGCACCCAGCAGCATAAAGGACAATAAAGGAGCAGTGCAGAGTGCAAGCAAATTGACTACATCAGTAATCAGCACTGCCAAGCGTCGGGGGAATGAAAGCACTGTGAGCAAAACAGCAAAAGGGCAAGATGAGAGGAGGTATGAAATAATTGAAGCTGCAGTTAAAAACTGATGTGCCATGTTCTATCATTCAATGAGATCATGGCTAATCTGATCATCCTGAACCTGACTTTCCTGCCTTATCCCTATAGCCCTTGATTACCTCCCTTAAAAATGTATCTATCTCACCCTTGAAAATAATAACTCAGCCTTGACTCTGTTCTCCAGTAAGATTTCCACAGATTCACTCCCCTCTGGGTGAAGTAATTCCTCCTCATCTCTGTCTAAATGGGGCTACCCTTTATTTGAGATTATGCCTGTTGGTCCTAGACTTTCCCACAAGGTGAAACAACCTTTCTGTATCTATTGTGTCAGAGCCTGGCAATGTACCTACAACATCTTAAATAAACAGCCCAGAGCTGTTCTCACATTTCTAGGTGTGGTTTGATCAGTGTCTTGGATAGTTTTGCCAAGCTCTTTCCCTTGTTCTCCATTCACTTTGAAATAAATCAAAACAAGGTTTTTGTTTGACAAGGTTCCTGGCTTATTGACAGTAATGCTGTTGATGTGATGGGTAGGGACTTTGGGAAGTTGTTTGACACAGTAGCAGCTTGGCTACAAAATTGGCTGAGTGATTATTAACAGAGTATTGGTCAATGGATATTATTACATCCGGAAGAAGACTTGTGGTGGAGTTCCCCAGGGACCTTTGTTTTTTCTGATTATATGTTAATGATCTGATATTGGTGTGCAGGGGACAATTGCAAATGACCCAAATCTTGGAAGAACTGTAAATAGTGGAGGACAGTACAGAACTCCAAAAGGACAAAGACAGGTTGGTTACAGGGCAAAATAGGTAGCAGGTGAATGTCAATACAAAGAAGTATGAAATGATGCATTTTGGGAGGAAGAACCATTTTAAAAGGGATACGGGAGCAGACGGAGCTGGGTATACATGTGTCCATATCACTGAAGGTGGTAGGACGAGTGGAGAGCATGGTTAATAAAGCAGTGTTTCCTCCGCTTTATTAATAGGGGCATGGAGTACATTGGCACAAACAGTTGAGGTTGACCTTGTACAAGACACTTGTGAGACCCTCTACTGTGTACGGTTGTGGGCGCCATATTATAGGAAGAGTGTGAATGCACTGGAGAGAGAGTGCAGAAGCAATTTACAGGAATGGTTCTAGGAATGATAGTGCACCAGTGCAGGCTGGAAGAAAGCATCTCATTTTCACCTTGAGGTCCTTATAGCCTACAGGCTGTATCAAGTCCAATAACTTCAGAGCCTGAACACCCACCTTCCATGTCCTATACCTGCCCCCACACCCCAGGTCCTGTCATGACATGGATTGCTTTCACCCAAGCAAATCCGTTTTCACCCATTCATAGCCCCCATTATCACCTATCCAGCTTTTCTCTCATTCACACTCTTCTCTCTCCCTAGATGCCACCAGGCCTATTGGGTTCTGCAGCAATTTCCATTTTAGTCGAGTAGCTTCCCCTTCCTTGATATGGCACAATGTCAGCAGTTCAGACTCCAGCTCCACAACTCTGACCTGAAGGTACTTGAGCTGCAAACATTTACCATAGATCTATTCACCCTGCATTACCTTGTGTTCAGTAGCTCCTACATGCTGCAGCAGCAATACATCAGCTGTCCTGCCATTTCTATCATACCCCTTTAATTATTTGTTCTACTATAATTTACACCTTTTCCCCAGATATCAGTCATAGAGTCCTATGGCACGGAGACAGGCCCTTCTGCCCAAACTGGTCCATGCTGACCAAAATGTCCATTCATGCCAATCCCATTTCTTTGCACTTGGGCCATATCCTTCTAAACCTTTCATGTCCATATATTCATTCAAATGCCTTTTAAATGCTGTTAATGTACCTGCCTCAACCACACCCCCCGGCAGCTCATTCCATACGCGTGCCATGCTGTGTAAAAAAGTTGCCCCTCTTACCTTAAACTGATGTCCCCTTGTCCTCGATTCCCCCAACCCTGGGAGAAAGACTGAGTGCATTCGCCTATCCATCCCTCTTGTGGTCTTATACATTTCTATAACATCCCATCTCAGACTTCTACCCTGTAATGAAGAAAGTTTCGGCTTGTCCAACCTCTCCCTGTACCTCAGCCCCTTGAGTCCTGGCAACATTCTTGTAAATTTCTTCTGCATCCTTTCTAGTTTAATAACATGCATCCTACAGCAAAGTGACCAAAAGTGAACACAATACTCCAAGTGCAGTCTCACCAATGTCCTGTACAACTGCAACAAAACTTCTCAACTTCTTTAATCAATACCCTGACTGATGAAGGCCAGTGTGCCGAAAGCCTTTTTCACTGCCCTGTCTACATGGGACTCCACTTTCAGAGAACCGTGCATCTGAGTTCCAGGGTCCCCCTGTTCCTCTACACTCGTTAAGGCCCTACTATTCACAATGAAACTCCAACCTTGATTTGATTTTCCAAAATGTAACACCTCACTTTTATCTATGTTAAACTCCATTTGCCATTTCTCAGCCCACTTCCCCAGTTGATCAAGATCCTGCTGCAATTTCTGACTAGCTTCCTCACTGTGCATGATACCAGCTATTTTAGTGTCATCGCAAACTTACTAATCATGTCATGTACATTCCCATCCAAACCATTGATATAGATAACAAACAGCAATGGGCCCAGCACTGACCCCTGAAGCACACACTAGTCACAGGCCTCCAGTGCAACAAGCGTCCTTCCACTATTACTATCTGCTTCCTACCATCAAGCCAATTGTGTATCTAATTTGCCAACTGTACTTGGATTCCATGCGATCTAACCTTCCAGAGCAGCTTACCATGTGGAATCCTATCAAAGGCCTTACTGAAATCCATATAGACTATGTCCACTTCATCAAAGAATTCTAACAAATTTGTGAGGCATGATCTCCCACAAAGCTGTGCTGACTACTCTTAATCAAACCCTGTCTTTCTAAATGCATGTATATCTTATCCCTCAGAATCTTCTCAAGTAACTTGCCTACTGCAGATGTTAAGCTTACATTCTACAGTTCCCAGGCTTTTCTTTGCAGCTCTTCTCAAATAAGGACACAACATTCACTACCTTCCAGGCTTCTGGGACCTCACCTGTGGCTAACAGTGATGCAAATATATCAGCCAGGGCCCCCATAATTTCTTCTTTGGCCTCTGGGTTCTTGGATATATCTGGTCAGGACCAGGAGATTTATCTACCTTCATACATTCCAATATTTCCAACAGCACCTCTACTGTGATATGGATTGTTCCCAAGCTATTGCCATTAACTTCCCCAAGTTCCCAAGTCGTCTTGTCTTTCTCCAGGGTAAACAGAGGAGAAATATTCATTGAGGTCTTATATTTAAGATATTTTTAAGAGAAAGAAACAGAAAAGGAAAATAGTAGAGAATTCAACACGAGTAGAAATGGTCTCTAATCAGATGTTTGAGATAGATGTCTCCATCCTCTCCTCCTCACTTCTTCCCTGGCAGACTTGACTTCTTGTCATGAATCTTGCTATTGGGAGGCAGTGTTGTACTGGTAATGCCACTGATCCAGAATCCCAGACGTATATTCTGGGGAAATGGATTTGAATCCCACCTTTGCTACATGGTGCAATTTGAATTCAATAAAAGCCTGGAACAAAAAGCTAGCCTAATGGCAGCCAATAACCACTGTTGGTTCAACTGATGGTCTTTAGGGAAGGAAGCCTTCCACTTTACCTGGTCTTGCCTAGCCAGCAATTCCATGAACAATTTAAAAATAAATAAAAGGGCATCTCTTTTTAACCCCCACCTCTACACTGAATTGCCACTTTGAACCAAATTCCAGATATACTGTCACGGTCTCTCTGTCTGATTCAGGCAAAATCTCCATCACACCCTGCAGAGGTTTGGACTAGCAGAGTTTCTGGTTGCAAGATGTGCCACTGAGGGAGTTTTCTGCCCATCTAAAATACACATATCAAATGATCATATTTCTATTTCCAGTCACTAATAGTCTGTGTCCCAGTCTGAAAAAATCAGTCACTGCCCTCATCCCTGGTCTGGGAAATAGATCTCTTGTCCTTTGAACCTCTTCTGCCCTTACTGGCTGTTGGACAGAGCAATCATCAAACTTCATGTCATATGCTTTTACATTCCTGCTCAGAGCATGAAACACAGCATGTGGATCTTGCAGATTTGGTTCCTGGTTCTGACAAGGTCTTACTTGGTTATTGTGAGAGGCAATGTTTAAATAGTTCTAATCACCCCCAGATAGAATCAGACTCATCTCTTCTTTACAAACAATATTTAGAATTGAATGGATGCACCATTTTGATTTTGATGGAACAATTTAGTCCCATAGTTTTATCTCCTCAATACAATAAGTTGTTTTAAGGTCGAAAATCAGTTCTACATTTTAAACTTTTATTTCATTTATGGTATTTAAAAAAACAAAAGTGAGCCCACCATCAACAAGGCACAAGTCAGGAGCGTGTTGGAATATCCCCCATTTGCCCCGGATGGGGGCAGCTCCAACAACACTCGAGAAGCTCAACACCATCCAGGGACAAAGCCCCCCACCCCGGCTCAATTGGCCCCACATCCACAAACATCCCACTATCTCCCCCCCCCACCCAACCAACGCTCAGTAACAGCAGTGTGTACCGTCTATAAGATGCACTGCAGTGACTCACCGAGGCTCCTTAGACAGCACCTTCCAAACCCAAGACCCACTTCCATCTAAAGGACAAGGCGCAGCAGATACATGGGAACACCACCCCCTGCAAGATCCCCTCTGAGCCACCCACCAGGCTGACCCTGCTGTTCCTTCCCTGTCACAGGATAAAGCTCTTTTCCTTCCAGTCAGCACTGCAGATATGCTACACCATGCAGAGTGCAGCACTTCAAGAAAGGACATCACTGCCACCTTGAGGGCAATTAGGATGAGCAGTAAGTGCTCGCTTCCCCCATCCCTCCTTCCTCACCCTCTCTCTCAAGGCCCTGTGCTCCACGCCCCCACCTCCATCCTGTTTGCCCTTCTGAATTTACTTATAAAGGATAGTTTGGCATCTTTAAGCTGGTGTAGCAGCAAAAGATCAGGAAGTCTGATGTAAAGTCACTGACCTGAAGCAATAACTTGATTTATCTCTTGTCCAAAATTGATGCCAGACTAGCTGAGGAGATGTGCATCCATCCCTGTTTTTGACCCTTCTTCCTGTGTCTTTTTTAGTGATGGTTCCTCTCCTGTTTTCCTTTCAGGAAACTCCTCGAAGAGTGGTTAGCTTCCAAAGGGAAGACGTACAAACGTCCTCCTATGCCCACCCCTTTTAAAAAATTAGTGCAGTCTGTCAAAAAGAATTTGGAGCTTTCCTTCTGGGATGCCATTGAGGAGGAGGAAGAGCAGAAAAGCTTGACAGCTCGAGTGACCCACATGTTGGATGACTGCATGCAATTACTGGAGAAGGTATGGGTATGTGCATACAAATTATTGACTGTAGTGGGACCCATTGATAAAATTGTATGAGAAGTCTACGGCTTTGTAGGCTTTCTAAATGGAGCTATCGTGTAGAAAAACAAGGATGTTGCAGCAAAACACTGGGTCATACTAAATTTTTGTGGCTTGAGATTCCCAGGATGAGGCAAATCAATTCCATGAGCTGATTGGAGAAGTTGAGAGGGAAAGCTTGTAAGGAGATGTATTCAAAAAGGGACAAAAACAAAGTTGCTGGAAAAGCTCAGCAGGTCTGGCAGCATCTGTGAAGGGAAAAACAGTTAACATTTCTACTCCGGTGACCCTTCCTCTGAACGCTTCTGTTCTGAGGAAGGGTCACTAGACCCGAAACATTAACTCTGTTTTTCCCTTCACAGATGCTGCCAGACCTGCTGAGCTTTTCCAGCAACTTTGTTTTTGTTTCTGATTTACAGTATCCGCAGCTCTTTTGGTTTGTATCCAAGAAGGGCTCTGGACAGTAGATAGACAGCAACTTTTGCTGGTGGTGGAAAGATCGAGAACCATGGATGACATGAGGCTGGATGAGTCTTGGAAGTGCATAGGGAATGGGATTTAGGTTGGGGTGTGGAGACGGATTTGTAGAGTGGTTGAGGGTTGATGGAGGCTGAAGAAAGGATATGAGGATAGAATGAGGCTCAAGGGTAAGGCGTGGGCAGATAGAACTTAATCTTGAGATCACACAGTTAAATGGATCTTGGAGGTCAGCCATTCCTGCAGACAAGACGAAGCACTTGATTAACCGAGGGAAATCTGTTCACCTTCCTCACAGTGGACAGGCTGTTGGTGCAGTGGTATTCTCCCCAGGCTACTAGACACAGAGACCCAGTAATATTCGGGGCATCCAGGTTCAAATCCCACTATGTCGTCTACTTGGACTTCAGCAGGGCTTTGGTAAGGTCCTGCAAGGGACACTCGTAGTGAAGGTGAAAGCACTTGGGTAGTTGGATCCCGAATTGGCTGAGCAATGATAGAGGAGAGATTGTGACTTTAAGCCTGCGCCCAATGGGATTCTGCAGGGATCAGTTTTGGGACCCCCTTGCTGTTTATGGTTTGCATTTAGACTTGAACATTGGTGGGGGGTGCGGGGGAGGTGAGGAGCGTTGATCAGTAAGTTTGCAGATGGTGGGGTAGTAAGCAATGAACAGCATAGCCTTCACCTGGAGGAGGATACAGACTGGTGGTCAGTGGCAAGTAGAATTCGAACTGGATAAATGTAAGGTGGTGCCCTTGGATGGGACAAACAAGGCAAGGGAATACTGGATGGGCACTAGAATGTCAGGAAGCACCGAGGTTCACAGGGATCTTGCTGTGCATGTACCCTGGTCCCTTAAGGTAGCAGGACAGGGGGATAGAGTGGTTCCGAAGGATTATTGGATACATGCCTTTATTAAGCAAGGAGTAAGTTTATGACCAGGGAAATTTGGCTGGAAACTGTGAATAAAATGTCAGTTAAGCCACACAGCGAGAGCATTGTGTGCAGGTCTAGAATCCACATTACAGGAGAGATGTGATAGCACTGGGAGAGGGGGCAGAGGGAGATTTACTAGGCTGTTACTTTACGGGGGGCTGGAGAGTATCAGTTGTTGAAGAGAGATTGGACAGACTGGGGTTATTTTCCTTTATAGCAGAGGAGATTGACAGAGGGGTGGGATTAAGTGGGAGGCATGATTGAGATGGATAAATCTGAATGGATTGAGAATTGGCTTGTCCATAGAAGGCAGATGGTAGTGGTGGAAGAGAGATTTTCAGTCTGGACATCCGTGATTAGTGGTATTCCACAGGGATCTCTACTAGGATCTCTGCTGTTTGTGATAAATGGCTTGGATGAAAATGTAGATGCGGGGGCTTAGTAAGCTTGCAGACAATACAAAGATTGGTAGAGTTGTGGATAGTATAGAAGGTTGTCAAAGGATACAATGGGCAAATCAGTTGCAGATATTTGCGGAGAAATGACAGATGGAGTATGATCCGGGTGAGCGTAAGGTGCTGCAATTTGGGAGATCAAATGTCAAGGCAAAGTATACAGTTAATGGCAGGACCCTGAGTAGCTTTTATGTACAGAGGATTAAGTCCATAGCTCCCTGAAAGTGGCCATGCAAGTAGATAGGGTAGTAAAGAAGGTGTATGGCATGCTTGCCTTTATTGATCAGGGAATTGCATACAAGAGTCAGCATGTCATGTTGCAGCTTCTTAAGACTTTGGCTCAGCCACACTTTGAGCCTTGTGTTCAATTCTGCCACCACATTACAGGAAGGATGTGGAGGCTTTGGAGAGGGTGTAGAAGAGGTTACCAGGATGTTGCCTGGATTAGGGGGTAGGAGCTATAAGGAGAGGCTAGAACTACGCTAGTTATTTTCTCTGGAGGGGAGGAGGCTGAGGGGAGACTTGATAGAAGTCTATAAAATTATGTAATGCATAGATAGGGTTGACAGTCAGAATCTTTTTCTCAGAGTTCAAACGTCTAAAACTAGTGGGCAAGCATTTAAAGGTAAGAGGGCAAAGTTCAAAGGAGATGTGAGGGTTTTTTTTACACAGAGCGGTAGGAGTCTGGAATGTGATGCCAGGGATGTTGGTGGAGACAGATATGATAGGGACATTTAAGGGGCTTTTAGATAAACATATGAATAGGCAAGAAATAGAGGGACTTGGACCAAGGGCAGGCAGAAAGGATTAGTTTAATTTGGTGTCATGTTCGGCACAACATTGTGGGCCGAAGGGCCTGTTCCTGTGCTGGGCAGTTCTGTGTTCTAAAATGATGAAGGATATACGGGAAGGAGCTTTTCCCCATGATGAAGGGATCAATGACTTGGGACGAAGGGGCATAGATTAATGGGAAGGTGCAGGAGGTTAGAGGGGGACAGGAGGAAAAATGTTTTCCCCCTGGTGGGGAATTTGGAACTCACTGCCTGTAAGGATGGGAGAGGCAGGAACCCCCATCCCATTGAAGAAGGATTTAGATGGGTACTCGCCATGTTGTGGGCCAAGTGCTGGGCAATGGGCATTAGTAGCACCAGTACTGATAGAGCTTATCGAGTCCTAAAGGATATTAATGATGGGCTGGATCTGTGGCAGTTAGTGAGGGAAAGACGTATGTAACGGCATTCTTACCAACTTGCCTGTGGCAGATACATCAGTCTGCGACAGTATTGGGAAGAGAGACCACCACCCAGGCCTTGAGATTTGGATTTTTTGTGACCGGTGGACATACTGCCTGTTCTTCACAGATGGACAGTTGGATAGATTATTGTCTGTCCTGCGATCAGTGTTGAAATGGGCAGATTTCATCGTTTTGCTTTGTTTGCCTTCAGGGCTCCCCACCTGAGCAAGTGTCTGCAGCATTGCAGGCTGTTCCGGACAGCGAGAAGTTTGCCAAGTACTGGATCTGTCAAGCCCGCCTGCTGGAAATCACTGGCCCAATGGAGGCTGTCATAGCTCTGTTTGAGCAGGCAGTTCACAGTGGCGCAGAGGTAAGTGACTAGAGATGATTCAGCAGGCCAGGCTCTTGAAATTTATTTTTATCATTTGCTTGTGTTTTTAGAAATGCCTGTGACTTCAGATTGTACATGTAGTCATTCAAAAGAATGCTGACTAAACACAATTAGTGGTCATGAGTTTGTGGAACCTTACCCCTGTTCACCCTCCGAATCCCACTGTCTCTTCTGCATTTTGTGCAGGTGTGCCTTAAGAAAGCAATCCTGAGGTTACAGTTTGCTAGTCTCTGCTCTGCCGAGCTGTGGCTTTGTGCCCACATCTCTCACAAAATGCCTGAGCTAGTCATGTGTGAAGTCAGCTGTTTCAGTAAGCATGTCTACTTTTCCAGTCACATACAGGCAAAATAAAAGTCAAAGATTGTTCACAGACAAATTGACAATTACTGTTGAAAGCCAAGTTGACCCTGAAAAAGTAAATTTTCCTTTGTGGAACTTTGCTAGATGTTGCAGGTGGGGGCTGAGAAAATAGCTTTTGCTGGCACATTTTGCAGAATGAATCTGCTTACAGATACTTCAAGCAACAGATTTCCACTGTTGCTGATTCATCACCACCTTTTTATTGTTAAAATTCACCATCTTTCCGGTTGTGTCAGTTACATTGCGAAAACAAATTCTGCTAACTATTTCAGCCTGTTGAAGAGTTGCGATCTGCACTTGTCGAAACCCTCATGAGGAATGCAAACACTCAACCAGCTTGTGCAGGTAAATCCACAGCAGTAAAACTGCACTTCAAACCAAAAGAATTACTATCTGTTTTTAGCAGTGAGCCACTTCAAAGAAAGCGATTTTAGAAATATTGTCCTTCTCTTTTTAGAAATTGCTGCAGGGTCGTGGCATAGAGGCACATCTAAAATATGGAGTTTGAATTTCTGCTGTCCAGGGAGGTATAAGCCAGTATTCCATTCTGAATAATGGTGAGGGAGGTGGTTTCTCTGGGATATTCAGAACAGGCTGGACTATGCAGTTTTTAAGGAAGGAGGTCAATAAAGAAGATGAGTGATTCTGTGGCCACAGACGTGGCAATAGGCTGGTACACTGCTTCTTCAATGTCAAGTCACCTGGGCATCTGCAAAGCAGTCTGAAGTGGAGAGGACAACTGGCCAGTGAGCATAGGCTATGTCAGTATCAATGGCTAGAAAGTGCTTGAATACAGTTGTTTAGGAATCCTTGGTGGGGAAAATAAAGATAGGAGCTTAGTGCAGTTGGATGTGTGGCTGTAGCTGTGGTGCTAGATTACAGCTTCTGGTTGGGTTGGGGATGTTGGAGGAGGAGAGCGAGCGAGACAGACAGACAGAGAAACTGCACAAGACTGCTGGAAGGTTTGGGTCAGTATCAATTTTTTGGTAGCTAAATAGATAAATTCATTGTACGTAAAAGATGTGGCCAGGGGACAAATGAACCAAAATGAAAGAGTTTCACATGAGCAAACAAGTCTGCAGGTTAAAATTGGAGTTCAGTAAACATGGCCATTAAAAAAGACCAAGCAACTCAAGACTAGGCATCCATGAGGCGCTGTGGGCCATCGACAGCAGCAGGACTGTACTCCAGCACAATCTGTAACCTCATGGCCCAGCATATCCCCCAGTCAACCATTACCATCAGGCCGGGGCGTCAACCCTGGTTCAATGGGGAGTGCAGGAGCAGGACCAAGCATACTCAAAGATGAGGTATGAACCTGGTGAAGGCACCAAACAGCACTAGTTGCACAGCAAACAGCAAGTCTCAGACAGAGCTAAGCGATCATACATAGTGAATCAGATTGAAGCTCTGCAGTCCTGCCACATCCAGTGGTGAATGGTGGGGGCTGGGGGCAATTAAATAACTCCCTGGAGGAGGAGGCTCCACAAATATCCCCATCCTCAACAATGGAAGGGCCCAGGACATCAGTGCAAAAGATAAGGCTGAAGCAACAATCTTCAGCCAGAAGTGTCATATGGATAATCCATCTCAGTCTGCTCCAGAGGTCCCCAGCTTTAAGATACCAGTCTTCAGCCAATTCAGTTCACTGTTCCTTAAGAAACATTTGGAGACCCTGGATACAGCAAAGGCTACGGGCCCTGACAACATTCCGGCAATAGTACTGAAGGCTTGTGCTCCCGAACTTGCACAGGCACACGCACCCACCCACCCAGCGCCAAGCTGTTCTGGGATCAATACTGGGAGTACAAGTCCTGGGATCTACCCGACAATGTGGAATATGTCCTGTACAGGAAAAGCAGGACAAATCCAACCTGGCCAATTCCTGCCCCATCAGCCTCCCCTCGACCATCAGGAAAGTGATGAAGGTGTCACTGACAGAGCTATCAGACAGCACCTACTCAGCAATAACCTGGTCAGTGACACCCAGTTTGGGTTCTGCCAGGGCCACTCAGCTCCTGACCTCATTACAGCCTTGGCTCAACATGGACAAAAGAGTTGAATTCTAGAGGGTGAGGTGAGAGTGACAGCCCTCAACATAAAGTCTGCATTTGGACTGTGTGTGGGATCAAGGAGCCCTGGCAAAACTGGAATCAATGGGTATCGGGGGGGGGGGCAAACTCCCTCGAGGTGAGAGTCATACCGGGCACAGAGGAAGATGGTTGCAGTTGTCGGAGGTCAGTCATCTCAGCTCCAGGACATTTCTGCAGGAGTTCCTCAGCGTAGTATCCTAGGCCCAGCCATCTTCAGCTGCTTCATCAATGACCTTCTCTCCATCGTAAGGCCAGAAGTGGTGATGTTCACTGATAATTACACACTATTCAGCATTATTTGCAAGTTATTCGATACAGGTACAGATGCAGTGCATGTTTAAATGCAACAAGATCCAGACAATATCCAGGCTTGGACTGACAAGTGGCAGTTAACATTTGCTCCACACAAATGCCAGACTATGAACATCACTGAGTAGAGACAACGTAACAACTGCCCAATGACATTCATTGGTGTTACCATCGTTGAATCCCTCCATTATCAATATCCTGAGGGTTACCATTCACCAGAGACTCAACTGGATGTACCACATAAACACAGCGGCTACAAGAGCACATCAGAGGCTGAGAATCCTGCAGTGAGTAACTCCCTTCCTGACTACCTAAAGGCAGTCCCATCATTGACAAGGCACAAGTCAGGAGGGCGATGGAATACCCCCCACTTGCCCCGGATGGGGGCAGCTCCAACAACACTCAAGAAGCTCAACACCACCCAGGGACAGAGCTCCCCGCAGCTCGATTGGCACCACATCCACACCACTCCCACCCACCCCCCCACCACCACCACCATCACCACCCACGCTCAGTCACAGCAGTGTGTACCGTCTACAAGATGCCCTGCAGCGACT
Organism: Stegostoma tigrinum; assembly: GCF_030684315.1. Taxonomy (NCBI): domain Eukaryota; kingdom Metazoa; phylum Chordata; class Chondrichthyes; order Orectolobiformes; family Stegostomatidae; genus Stegostoma; species Stegostoma tigrinum. Next base: position 18,064,447 of record NC_081393.1, read on the forward strand.
CACCGAGGCCCCTCAGGCAGCACCTTCCAAACCCGCCACCCACTTCCATCCAGATAGAACTTGCACACGCGCACGCACACATCTATCTATCGGCCGTTCCTTCAGCGTCGCTGGGTCAGAATCCTGGGACTCCCTCCCTGAGGGCACCGTGTGGGGGTCCCTACACCACACGGACTGCAGCGGCTCACCCCCACCTTCTCAAGGGGGTGGCAATTTGAGGGGGGGAGAAATAAATGCTAGAAGCAGCCAACATCACCCATATTCCTAAATGAATAAAATAAATTGTTCTTTTGATATACTGGATTGGCTTGGTTTTTCTTTGGAGCAGACTGGCTGAGAGGATGTTTAATTGAGTGCATAAAAATACTGAAATGTCCAGATAGAGAAAGATGTATTTCAATTAGTTGAAGAGCCAGTAATTAGGGGGCTGTAGATTTGAAGTGATTGATAGAAGGACTAAGGGGAGGTTAAGAAACATTTTTGAGTGGTAGGTCCCAGACTCTGCTGAAACCATAATCAGGGCAGATAGTTTCCTCATATTTAAGCAACACTTAGATTTGTACATCAGATGTTGTGACCTGTAGGGCTGCAGACCAAGAAGCTAGAAAGTGGGCTTTGGGTAATTGGCTGTTTTTCATCTGGCACAGATGTGACTGGCTGAATGACCACTCTCTGTCTTGAGCAATAAATTGTTCAGGAGCTAATCATTTTGTTTCCTATGGAATCCCTTCTCTTTCTGTATTATACACACATTTCACTATGCTATTCCTAGAAGATGATTAAGCCATCCGTACAAATCAGATTCCAGCTCTGAAAGAAGTGGGAGGATAGTTAAAGTGGGTAATTTTTAAAAAGTACATAGATAAGCTGTTAAAATATCATAACATTCAAGGATGTGAGCTAAATGCTGGGAAGTGAGATGAGTGTGAATTGGTTAAAAGGTCAAACAGCATTGCCTTTATGACTGTGCCTGTATGACTATAATTGTGTAATGCAAATGCTGACAACTTGCTAAGGTTTCCATTCAACAATCTCATCACCTTTTGACAGAATGAACTTTCTGTGACTGTGTGGAGGTAAGGGTGCCACAGTGAGTACTTGTAAGTGCTGTCTGGACGAACTCTGATCCTGTTCCGAGTAACCTTCAGTGAACTTTATTCAGAAGTCTGTATGGGTTACAGATGGATTCAATTTAGCTATTGTCATTTCCTTCCGCTTTGCGAAATAGCATGATGACCCTCATTCTGGAATTTCAACGTGAATAATAGATTTGGGCAGAGGACTTGGACAGTAGTGTTGTGCCTATTAGCAATGTAACTGGCAGCAGCTAATAAGAGAAGCAATTATTTGAACTAATAAACACCAGATGCTCAAACTGACAGAATACATTTTCACATATAGATTCAACAGGCTTTTCTGTAGCCCTTGGTATGGTCCTGTCTCTGGATGTGAGTTTACTCGCTGATCTGGAAGGTTTTCAGATGTTTTGTCACCATTCTAGGTAACATCATCAGTGAGCCTCCGATGAAGCACTGGTGTTATGTCCTGCTTTCTATTTATAGAAATAGAAAGCGGGACATAACACCAGCGCTTCGTCGGAGGCTCACTGATGATGTTACCCAGAATGGTGACAAAACGTCTGAAAACTAACCTTCCAGCTCAGGGAGTAAACTCACATCCAGAACTTCAACCTGAGCTACAAATCTTCTCAAAACTCAATGGTCCTGTCTCTCTACGAACAACAAATGGCCTACTCCAGCTCCTTGTCTGCTGGCTCAAATAACACGTTGCATGTATCCAGCACCTATCTCGAGTTTGCCTGAACAAGCAGCAAGTGGAGTTCTGTGCACTCACTTTTTTTTCCTTCTTTGTTTTTAAGTGGATATAAAGAAACATGTTTTCTTCCAGAAACTGTCTGGCAAGATCAGGCAAAATCGAGCCAAGTAGTGTTGAAAGATTACGATATGTCGCAGTGTTGATTATTTGCTGCTTATGGATGAGACTTTCCCTGAATATGAGTTGCCAGTAATGTGGACCAAGCCAGAAGTTGAAATGGGTGAAAAACAGGACAAGGAGTCAAGATGAACACCATCAATCTGAGCTCTCCGCTTGAGTTATTTACCTAATCCCGTCCCACCGTCCCAGTAATCCTTAAAGTACCGCTTCCTTCAAATGCTCACCGAGTTTCCCTTTGGAAGTGACAACTAAATAATTCTCTTGGAGGGAATTAAAGCTGTGCAGTTCTTTACTACTGACGGCTTTGGAGGTGAGGTTTTTATGTATACTCAAGGCTGAGATTGGCAGATTTTTAATTAGTAAGGCAATCAAGGGTTGTGGGGGAAATGTAGGGAAGTAGAGCTGATACTTGTGTTCTCTGGTTCTCGTCTCTTTCTGATGTTAAGAATTAAACTGCTCTGCAGATCACATATGATCTTGAACACCTCTATCAAATCTGTTAATGTTGTCCTCTTCAAGTCAAACCCTAGCTTCCCCAATCTATCCCATGGAGCTGAAGCTCTTTATTTCTGAAACCGTTCTCAAGAATTCCTTCCACATTTTATTCTGATACCTTCCTAAAGTGCAGTGTCTAGAATTGAACATGATCCTCCACAGAAATGTAGAAATAGTAGCGAGTGTAGGTCATTTGGTCACAAAGCTTGCCCTGCCATTTGAGATAATCCTAGCTTATTCTCTGTCAGCATCTTACTCCTGTCTCTGCCTATATTCTTGAAGAATTTAGTGCCCTAGAAATCTATAACACAGTAGTTGCGTTCCTGCACATTGTGTTATAGAAAATTGTGCTATAGAAATGACAGGGCCTACGGGAAAAGCAGGGTTAGGGGCAGATCTCCCAAAAAATATCATTCAAATTTGCTGAAAAATCAATCCGAAGCCTGACGTAAAGGGTAGCTTAATTTAAATAAATGTTTAATACATATCTAATAATGAAATAAAAGTAAATTTAAAACCTTACCTTGGGATAAAAAATGTCAATGTTGACGGGAGAGGAGGTTGTTATTGCTGGGGCTGGGGAACACCAGCATTAAGGGGCGGCACGGTGGCTCAGTGGATAGCACTGCTGCCTCACAGCGCCAGGGACCCGGGCTCAATTCCACTCTCAGGTGACTGTGTGGAATTTGCTCATTCTCCCTGTGTCTGTGTCGGTTTCCTCCCACAGTCCAAAGATGTGCAGGTTAGGGTGGGTTGACCAGGCTAAATTGCCCGTAGTGCCCAGGGATGTGTAGACAAGGTGGGTTATAGAGGGATGGGTCTTGGGTGATGCTTTGATGGTCGGTATGGACTTGTTGGGCCGAAAGGCCTGTTTCCACACTGTAGGGATTCTATGATTCTGTCATCACCACCTTCAGGTGCAGTTGTGGTTGCAACATTAGGGTGAAAAATAGTGAACCCAGATAGATATAGATAGGATCAGAGTTCCTCCAGAGAGCACTTACAAATACTCACTGTGGTGCCCTTACCTCCACACAGTCACAGAAAGTAAACTCTGTAAAAGGTGAAAACTGTTCAGAGTGCCAAAAAAACAAAACGGAAGTGGAAAGCTCTTGTGGTGCTGCATCCCTGACTTAATCTCCCCCCCTCCGAGGTCTTCACAGTGGGACTCGGACAGCCCTTCAACATCCTCACTCTCCACTTCTTCAAATCCAACTTGCTTTGCAAGATCAGCACCATTTCCTTTGATACTTGGGAGCTCCTTTGGATCAAAGCCTTTAAAATCTTGAAAAAAATCTGGGGGTAGCTTCTGCCAAACTGCATGCAAGCAGTTATTCCTGATATCACCCCAAGCCACCCGATAATGTTAGCAGCATTCTTGATGTTAAAGCTCTTCCAAAATGGAAGAACACTGTCCTTATCCCTCACAGTGGCTGTAATCAGCCTCTTAAAGCTGCTGCTGCGCCCTGGTCCATGGGTGGAAGGAGAGGGGCTGTGTTTGGGGGTAGAAACAGCACTTCGATGCTTTCAGAAAGCACATCAATGGTGGGAGGATGGCTTGGCGCATTATCCAGGATGAGGAGAATCTTGAAATTAAAATTTCTTTTCTTGCAATACTTTCTAAAAACATCTTCCAAAACATCAACAATAAGGTCAGAAAACTTTGCCCTGTCATCCAGCCTGTTTTGTTTGATCTATAGTTGATGCCGAGAGTAGACTCAAAGTCACTTTCCAAGGCTTGTGGTTTGGCAGAGTGGTACACCCCCACAGGCTTAAGCCTTAACTCTCCACTGCTTTGGCACCCAGCAGCAAGGTCATATGGTCCATTGTCACCTCAAAGACTCGAGTGTGTGCTTCATTCATATAAATGTAGGCTCTTGATGACATCTGCTTTCAGTACAAATGTATCTCATCCAAATTGAAAATTTGATCCAAGTTGTAGCCTTCTTTAGCAAATAATTTTGTTTTACTTTGGGAGGAAATGCCATCGTATGCACTGACAGGTTCGTCAAATAACTTTACATTCTGAAAAGCGTAGCAGTTCTTAAAAACCAGCAAACTAGCCACTGCTAGCACTAAAGGCAGGCACATCTGCAGGATTTTTGGCCTTTTTTGTTAGATCTCCATAAATTGATAAGGCTTTCTCTTTTATGTGAGAAGGGTGGTCCCAGCTCGCTTTATTGTTTGACCTTCTATACATACACTTAGCTGATCCATCTCCTCAAGTTCCTTTGTCCATGACCACACAGATTTGCTCGCACCCAGACTTGTTCCAGCAGTACAGCTTGCTTTAATCTTTTCTACATTGTCTCTCATGGTGTGTAAGGAAGACTCCTTCATTCCTGTTACACAAACTATATCACATGTTCTCTCATTACATTCAAAATGCTTTAAAACATCTAGCATCTCTTCCAGCCTTTCTTTTACATTCACCACCCACAATTTTATCACCGGGATGCTGCTTGCTACATTCTTGTCACTTATCTTCAAGTTTTGTGGATAACACAGCAGAATTTGCAAAACGAAAAGGAGTTGTGTAAACGCACAGCATGATGATCACATGATGCTGACATGGTCACTCTTTTGGTGTTAACTTTGCATGTATTCAGGACAAAGCCTGTGAAATGCTCATGTGATGTCAACCCATACTCTTCCACGCCTAGATGGAATCGCGTTATAGCCAACACAAGTTTGCACTATACAAGTACCGTTCCCCAATTCATCAGTCGTTATAGCCAATTCGTGTTGCCAGAACATGTGTTATAACAGAAACGACTGTATTCCTTTCTTCCTTGCATATCCCCCAGTGACATCCCCAACCCCACCGCAGGCGATGCATCATCCTTGCCCTGTAAGAATGCCTGTTTCATTACTCACCAGACCAGTGAATATGGGCGTAGTTGGTCCAATCGTACCTGTTTTGACAATCCTACCATCCAAGGAATCAGAGAGCTGTCATGAGACAGCCTTGCTCCTATACCTCAACTTCTCTGTAATGAAGGTAAATGCCCCATTTACCTTCCTGACTGCTCGTTGTGCTTGCATGTTTGCTTTCTGTGACTGGTGTATAAGGATATTGAATTTTTTTTTAAGACCAAGGTAAATAAGTTCTTGTTAGGCATGGAGAGCCAAGCCTCTCCCAGGATAGTTGGGAAAGTGGAGTTCAAAGGACAATCAGATACTGAATGGCAGAGCAAACATAAAGAACCAAATGGCTTACTTCTGATCCCCAATTCTTTTGTTTGAGAGTTGTGGGATTACATTTGCCACTTACAGCCTGCCAGGGCTGTTTGAGATCGTACAGAATTTTGCAAGTTTGAGAGCGAAACACATCCACCATCCCCATGGCCACTTGCTTTCATTGCCTGGGATGTAGCTTCTCACAGGCAGGGATTTATCATCTTTCAGCCCCATTTATTTCTCCAGCATGATTATGTTTTGACCAATGCTCATTTCTTTCAATTCCCATTCATTTTTGGGAAGTTATTTGTGTCCTCCTATGAAAATAGAGCTAAAGTAGAACAAAGAACAAAGAAAATTACAGCACAGGAACAGGCCCTTCGGCCCTCCAAGCCTGTGCCGATCCAGATCCTTTATCTAAACCTATCGCCTATTTTCCAAGGATCTGTATCCCTCTGCTCCCTGCCCATTCATGTATCTGTCTAAATACATCTTAAATGATGCTATCATGCCTGCCTCTAACACCTCTGCCAGCAACGTGTTCCAGGTACCCACCACCCTCTGCGTAAAGAACTTTCCACACATATCTCCCTTAAATTTGCCTCCTCTCACCTTGAAATCGTGACCCCTAGTAATTGAGTCCCCCACTCTGGGAAAAAGCTTCTTGCTATCCACCCTGTCTATACCCCTCATGAAGCATGGCATTCCAACCGGAATTCCATCAACAAACACATTGACTTGGAGCCAATCTACCATCCCCTGAGAAAAAGAACAGGAAATGACATCACCAACCCAAGGAAACCTAACCAGATAAATAGAAAGCAGAACATAACACCAGCGCTTCGTCGGAGGCTCACTGATGATGTTACCTAGAATGGTGACGAAACGTCTGAAAACTAACCTTCCAGCTCAGCGAGCAAACTCACATCCAGAACCTCAACCTGAGCTACAAATCTTCTCAAAACTCGCTGATACCCCTCATGATTTTGTAGACCTCAATCAGGTTCCCCCTCAACCTCCGTCTTTCTAATGTAAATAATCCTAATCTACTCAACCTCTCTTCAGAGCTAGCACCCTCCATACCAGGCAACATCCTGGTGAACTTCCTCTCCACCCTCTCCAAAGTATCCACATCCTTTTGGTAACGTGGCGACCAGAACTGTAGGCAGTATTCCCAATGTGGTCCAACCAAAATCCTATACAGCAATTTACAAGTAATTGTGTAAATGTTCTGCCAGTTCAGGCTGAACCAGTGTTTGATTAGATTAGATTCCCCACAGTGTGGTAACAGGCCCTTCGGCCCAGCAAGTCCACACCGCCCCTTGAAGCATCCCACCCCAACCCATCCCCCTGTAACCCACAAACCCCTGAACACTACGGGCAATTCAGCATGGCCAATCCACCTAGCCTGCACATCTTTGGACTGTGGGAGGAAACCGGAGCACCCAGAGGAAACCCACGCAGACACGGGGAGAATGTGCAAACTCCACACAGACAGTCACCTGAGGCTGGAATCGAACCCGAGTCCCTGGTGCTGTGAGGCTGCAGTGCTAACCACTGAGCCACCGTGCCGCCCAGTTCACTAAAGATTTCCCAAGATGTGCCTACTTTTTCACTCATCTTCTTATTTTGAACTTTAATTGTCTCTTTTTCCTCACGTTTTGACTGATTGTGTTCTCTAACAGAAAATGCTAATGAAACTGGAGGTTCTGAAACAGACGAGTTCAGAGAATCAGTTACCACGGTCACACCACACACAATAGCAATGAGGGTTTTATGTGAGAAAGCCGATGACCATGGTTCATCTGTGGTCAAATACAGAGTCACTGCAACACCTCAAGTACACCGGTAAGGATTTAAACCTGTTTGTTAAGCTGTTTTACCTTTAAAACTGAGATGGAAGTGGCAATACATTTAAATTTGCTGAATGCAAATGGTGTTGTACTGAGATTCCTTTAATTGAGGTATGGGGATGGGTCTGGGTGGGATGCTGTTCAGACTGTAGATGTTGACCCAATGGGTTGAATGTCCAGCTTCCATTTCTTAGGGATTCTATGATCTGATTTTATCTCAGCCTCAACTCCACTTTCCCAAACATTCTCTGTAGATCTTTAACCCGTCACTAATTAAAAGTCTGTCTACCCTGCTTAAACTTACTCAGTGTCCTGGCATGCACTGCACTCTGACGGAGTGCATTTCACAGATTTATGACACTTTGACAAAAGTAATTCCTCCCCATCTCTGTTTTAAATCTGTTAACATCTTCTGCAAGTTGCTCAGTTCAAGGGCAGTTAGAGGTGGGCAACAAATGCTGGAACAGCCAGTGGCACCCATATCCCATGAAATAATTTTTTTTAAAATTAGACCTCCTCACATTCTTTTAAACTCCAGAGAGTTTATAATCTGCTCGATCTCTCTTCATCCTCTGGACTGCCTCCAATGCAACAACATCCCTACTCAAATGGAACCAAAACTGCACACAGTATTCCAGTTGTGGTCTCACTAACACTTGTGCAGTTTCATCAACTCTTCCTTACTTTACTACTCCATTCCCTTAGCAATAAAGAGCAAAATTCCATTTGCCTTCCTCATGCAAACATGTTTTCTGTGATTCATGCACAGAGACACTCAGATGCCTCTGCACTAAAGCACCCTGAAATTTCTCTCCCCTTTTAGATAACAAATGACATACTATTCTGTTTTATACGTCTCTGTATATTGCCTACGATCTGCCTTTTTATCTCTCCCTCTTTCCCTGACTGTTTGGGGGTCAGCAGTCAAAAGTGTGATTGCTTCCTTTTTATTTTAAATCCTACTTACAATTGAGGAGCTTCCTAAGATAGCATCCCTCCTTATTTGAGTAACTGACTCCTTGTTCAATATTGCAACACCTATTCTTTACACCCCTTCCTGTCTCACCTGACGATTCTATACCCCAGAATATTGAACTACTAGTCCTATCCCTCCCTTGACCATAGTTCTGTGTCAATCATGTCACCTTCCCCATGTTGATCAGCTTCCTCAACCTATCTGCCTTCTCCTAGATTCCTTTCCTTCAGTAAATATCATGCAACCTTGCTGTGCTCCTTCATGTCTTAACTGACTATATTCGCTTTACCTGCCAGACTGGCTTGGCTTTTCTTTTACATTTGCCTGTTCATCACATACTATTGTACCTCCAATCTGTATCTCACTCCCCTGCAAAATTAGTTTTGGTCTGCTTCCCAGTTCCTAAATTCTTGTTGCAGGACCTCATCCCTCTTTCAACTTGTGTACTTGGTCCCAGTGTGAACTATGACCTCTGACATTCCTGACCCTGGCCACAAGGAGATAACACATCGTCTTATTTGTCTACAGCTTCCAGAAAGCCTGTCTACACCTTCACGATTCAGTCTTCCATTACCGTTGTTCTTCCCTATCGGTTTGCTCCCTTCTAGGTCCACTGGACTCTGGTTGCAATTCCCAGAGGAGCCAACACTCACCATTTTCCAACACACAAAAGCTGTTCCTGATTGCGTTTTTCTCTAGAGATTTTCTGACTGCCTATCTGCTACCCTTCCTGACTGATGGATACCCATTCCCTTTTGGACTACACTTCCTTAAGCTGTAAGCTGACCACATCTTAAAAACATGCCATCAGCCTCAGCAAAAAACACATTGATTTCTCATTCTTCCAAGCAAACCTATCCTTTTCATGTTTAATCTGAAAATGCAAAATGAAAATTCTGCTTAGCACTCCTGAGACACACTGTCTCTCACTGGTTTTTCAAAAATATCATGTCTCCAGAAATACCAGCCAGTTAATCATTAAAACTCTCAAATGCACAGACCAAAACGTACATGCCGTTAGTTCAAAATCCAAGATTATGGCTCAAGTGATTGTAATCTTAACAGCATGTTCTTGCCTGACCCCATAAAATTCTCAACTTCACTGCAAATTGAAGATCTGTTTAGTTCAGCCCAGAAGATATCGATGATCCACTGATCTCTGGGAAGAGTTCCACAGCTGAACATTCCACTGAGCAACAGAAATAGCTACTTATCTTCATCTTAATCAGAGCTTTCATCTCTAATGTGCCTCACAGTTCTAGACTTCCCACCGGGAGCAACATTCTGTCAGCGTCTACCCTGTAAGTCCTTCAGGACTTTGTTGTGTTTCAGTAAAATCACCCTTTGTTCCAAAAGCATGGACCAAACCTATTTAACCTCTCCTCAGATAACAAGGTGTAGAGCTGGATGAACACAGCAGGCCAAGGAGCATCAGAGGAGCAGGAAAGCTGATGTTTTGAGTGCAGACCCTTCTTCACAAGGGGTCTAGGGCCAACCTCTCCTCGTGTGGACAAACTGTCTCAGTCCAGCAATCAGCCATGTGAATCTTCTCTGAGCTGCCTCAATTACAATTATATCCATCACATCAGGCCAAAAGTGTATGCATTACTCGCAGTATGGTCTTACCAGTGCCCTGTGCATTCGTAGCAAACCTTCTGTACTTATACACCTCATCTCCCTGGAAATATTGGTTCTGACCGACCAGCATCACTGATTAAAGATCATCTGGTTATTTATGACATTGTTTTTGGGATACTGCTATTTGTAAACAGCTATTAAAAATACCCTGAAGTTGTGAAAGGCATGATCAGTGTTGTCATTCCTTGTTTGAGATAGTGTGTTTCCAAACCCATGAGCTCTAACCTGCTCCAGTCTTGGATATACACCAGTTGTGACGTGGTTCTTGGACATCTGTGGGAGACGATTAGCTGGTTTGTGATGCAGAGCGACTGAGTTTAATTCACACACCAGCTGAGGTTACCATGAAGGACTGTTCTCCTCAACTTCTCCCCTTGGCTGGTGACTCCCTTTGAGATAATCTTGGAGATATAATTTTTTAAAATGCTATTCTCTTCCCAGAGGGAAAGAAGCTACAGACCGAATCCGGTCAGTTGGTAAACAAGATGTGAAGTTCCTCACCCCAGTTCGCCGATCTGTACGCATTGAACACATGTCTGTGTCCTACCCTGAGACGCTGAAAGAGCATGACTGCTGTGTAACCTCGCTGAATGAGCTTCTCTCTGTGGAAGAGACTGAAACATTTATTTATCAAGAAAACCGAGCTTTGCTGAAAGAATGAACAAGATTTAAAGGACTTGTATATGCGCTTACAGCATTTCCAGCCTTCTGTTATAAGTAAGCTTTTTATAACTACTAGGAATTAATAATGTACAGAATAAACTTATTTTAGTCATTTAAATAGTCATTTAAAATTGTAAAAATTGGTTACATCCATATCTCTAACATCCCATGTATATTGTTAACAAACACTATCATTTAGCAAATGCAAGTTCTGATCTGTTGGAAAGATTTTTTTTGCTGTAATATTATCTTGCATTCCAACAATAAAAGTCTTTCTGCCTGTACTTGTCACTTATATCTTGTTCTCTATCTGCACCTTCTAATCTCATCAGATGATTTACTGAGATAATGGGAACTGCAGATGCCGGAGAATCCAAGGTAACAAAGTGTGGAGCAGGATGAACACAGCAGGCCAAGCAGCATCTCAGGAGCAGAAAAGCTGATGTTTCGGGCCTAGACCCTTCATCAGAGAGGGGGATGGGGAGAGGGTTCTGAAATAAATAGGGAGAGAGGGGGAGACGGACCGAAGATGGATGGAGGAGAAGATAGGTGGAGAGGAAAGTATAGGTGGGGAGGGGATAGGTCAGTCTGGGGAGGACGGACAGGTCAAGGGGGTGGGATGAGGTTAGTAGGTAGGAAATGGAGGTGCGACTTGAGGTGGGAGGAGGGGATAGGTGAGAGGAAGAACAGGTTAGGGAGGCGGGGACGAGCTGGGCTGGTTGTGTGGTGCAGTGGGGGGAGGGGACGAACTGGGCTGGTTTTGGGATGCGGTGGGAGAAAGGGAGATTTTGAAGCTTGTTAAATCCACATTGATACCTTTGGGCTGCAGGGTTCCCAAGCGGAATATGAGTTGCTGTTCCTGCAACCTTCGGGTGGCATCATTGTGGCACTGCAGGAGGCCCATGATGGACATGACATCTGAGGAATGGGAGGGGGAGTTGAAATGGTTTGCGACTGGGAGGTGCAGTTGTTTATTGCAAACTGAGCGGAGATGTTCTGCAAAGCAGTCCCCAAGCCTCCGCTTGGTTTCCCCACTGTAGAGGAAGCCATACCAGGTACAGTGGATACAGTATACCACATTGCGGGATGTGCAGGTGAACATCTGCTTGATATGGAAAGTCATCTTGGGGCCTGGGATAGGGGTGAGGGAGGAGGTGTGGGGGCAGGTGTAGCACTTCCTGCAGTTGCAGGCGAAGGTGCCAGGTGTGGTGGGGTTGGAGGGGAGTGTGGAGTGGACAAGGGAGTCGCAGAGAGAGTGGTCTCTCTGGAATGCTGATCTTGCTAATGTTAATCTTGTTCAGCACACACCCTGTGCGAGATAACCTGTATGCCTCTGTCCAGCTTTTGTCCACATTATGATCTGTATGTCTTTGCTTACGATGATCTGCCTGTACTACTCGTAAACAAAGCTTTTCACTGTGCTTAGGTACACGTGACAATAAATTAATCATTCTGTCCCATCAAACAGTCCCAGGGCACGAACAGCATGGGGTTAAATGCAGAATGAAATGGAAATAAAGCTCTCTACCTGTCCCATCAAACACTGCCAGAGCAGCAACTTGCAGTGTCTTTGCCTATAGCACATTCTTCTGTCTTTGTAAATCTTTGCCTTTTGCATTCCTGAAGAAGCTTTTCCCGTGTTTTTTTCTGTTTCTTGCTAATTTACATTAGTATGTTGCTCTCTTTCTTTGTTCTTTGCTAAAGAGCATGGAATCACACATCATAGTCACAGACAACATTGTGACTTTGCTAGGTCAGGAGTGGAAAGAGATTGTCATGAGGGGAAGTTGGCTGCTGATATTGCAAAGGAAAGGCCAGGAGGTAGAACAACTGTTTGGAGATCAGAGTGAGAAAGATCTCGACAATGAGTTAGAAGTACTGGAAGGCCTTGGTGATTAGCTTCAGTTCGATGTGTTAGCGAGGTGAGCTTTATCACTGCCTCATGTAGAGGAACAAGGCCACCTGGCCTTTTGATTCAATAAGATCGTGGGCTGATCTGACTTTAACTTCAACTCTACCTTCCGGCATACTCCCCGTCATCAATCTATCCTCACCTGCCTTAAAAAGGTTGGAAGATTCTTCACCTGCTGCCCCAGAAGGAAGGTTTTCCCAAAGACTCAACTCACTGACAAGAATAAAAAGTGAGCTGGTGTCGTGAGGAGGGTGCAAGACAGGCTTTTAAAGGTGACATCCGCAGAGTGGCCGGCCAAGCCAGGAAGGGTGGTGGGACACAGAGAGAGAGAGACACCACATAGGGAATGAATGAGTTTAATGAGATAGGCTTCGACCCAAGAATCACACTAGCTCTGACTCAGCCAGAAAGATTCAGCCCATGGTGGGGGATCTGAATAAATCTGTGGCGCTTGCAAAGTCTCTTTCGTTTGAGAGTGCCGCTTGGTTTTTTTGAGCCGGTTATGACTTGCTGACAGATGGTTACAGGGTTGAAAGGTGCTTCTGGAGTAGATCTCAGGTTGTTTCTGGAACGCCAGTGCTTTGTTTTCAAATCCTGTTATGTTCCACGTTTCTCTGGATCCACGCTCTCGTTAGTTCAGTTGATTTGGACGGTTGGATTGTGAAGCAGAGTGTGAGCAGGGCGTTGGCCTTAATCCACGCACAGGCTAGGTTACCCCTGAAGGACCCTCTTTCTCAACCTCCCCCCTCACCTGAGGCATAGTGACACTTCAGGTTAAACCGCTCCCCCAGTTGTCTATCTCCAATGAGAGAGCAGTCCTATGGTCTGGCAAGATTATAGCGACTTGATTTCTCTCGAAGGGATCAGGAAGGGCCGGCCTGGATTTGAGGCAAGAACTGGGACCAGGCACAGGCCATTCAATACTGTTATGGCTGATCTCACATCAGCGTCCACTCCACTTTTCTGCTTCCTGCACCCTTAAACCCATTACCCGATTAAAAATCTACCTCCCCCTTAAACTTAGCTGGCTGACCTCATCACAATCAGTGTGGAAGCACAGGGTGTGTGAGGAAGGGCTCAGAACCCAACTGCAGCAAAAGATTTTTTAAAAGTTTTAGGAGATCACAGGGTGCAGGAAAAGACTGATTTCGCCAAAGATGCCTTGCTGAATCGAATCTTCGAGTTCCCTTGCAGTCTGAGGAGGGGAGGGAGATTTACCAGGATGTTGCCTCGTGGGGACTGGAGAGTTTCAGTTCTTGAAAGTAAATTGGGACAGAGTAGATCGTGAGCACAAACAGGAAGTCTTTTCGCCTGCATCTGGAGATCTTTGTCTGAGCTGGGAAGAAAGAGGAACAAAAAATACTGGTACCATTGGTCTGGCACACCAGCTTTTGCACGTAACTGGATGGCAAGCCTCGCAAGCAGACACAACATCATGCTTTGTTGCTATCAGAACACATCAGGCATTGCCAGGCTATTACAGCACATGGACAGCAGCAGTTTAAGAAGGCAGCTCACCACCACAATACCAAGAGGACAGCCAAATTCTGGGCCCAGCCAGGAAATCTCACATCCCACAGAAAAAAACAAACCAAGTGCCCTGCTGAATAGCAATATTTCGATTGAAAGCAGTGCAACAAATTCGGAAAATTATGTGTGTACAAAGTAAAGCTTGTTCAATGAGCAATCTGATTATCTTAAAGTCAAGATATAGATTGAGATCTGAATTCAGCTACATTAAGCAACTTTGAAATAATACTGTCAGTGGTGCGTGCTACAACCATGTGAAAAATGATATTGCCTATACAATTTGTCGCTAATTAGCTGCTCAGAGACCAGAACGTTTTTACTTCTGCAATGCCAGTCACTCGAAACAGAATGAAGATTGAGAAACTACAGATGTAAAGATTCCTAGGAATCTACTTTGTGGTGTTTAGAATGGAAATGTCAGCAACCAATTGTTAACACAGATACCTTCGTATTATGAAGAATATGTGACTTCTGAACCCAAAGTGTGTCACAAGGTGAAAAAAGTTCAGTAAACATTTTAATTGCAGGGATATTATGCTGAAAGCTGTGTACAAAACATTGGTTAGGCCACACAGCGAGAGTATTGTGTGCAAGTTCTGGGGTCCCCCATTATAGGAGGGATGTGATAGCACTGGGAGAGCGGGCAGAGGGAGATTTACCAGGATGTTGCCTCGTGGGGACTGGAGAGTTTCAGTTCTTGAAAGTAAATTGGGACAGAGTGAGGGGTTGTTTTCCTTAGAGCAGAGGAGATTGAGAGCGGGGGGGGGGACATGATTGAGATGGATTAAACGATGAGGGGTGGGTATAGGATAGACAGGAAGTAACTTTTCCCCTTGATCAATGATTGGGAGCATAGATTTAAGGGAAAGGGCACTAGGTTTAGAGGCGACTTGGAGAAAAGGGTGTTCCCCACCCCCCACCCCCCCCACTCCCCCAGAGGCTTGTGGGAATCTGGAACTCACTGCCAGTAAGGGTGGGAGAGGCAGAAACTCTCATCACAAGTCTATGGACACTGTAAAGTACATTTTCTGCACAGTGTGAGCTAGGTTAGTACCAGGACATGATGGGGTATAATCCCTTCCCTTGGCATGGTGAAACTGTACGAGCCATCTTTGGCTCCCCACACACTCACACATAGACTTGCTTTGGAAAAGGCAAGAGGCTAGAACTGATCATTTGGAAACTGACACCTCCAGTGATTTTCTAATGTGTCCTGCACCTTTGGAGGAACTCGCTGGCAAATCTGGAACACCGCACATCTTTGATCTCCTTACGTTAAGGAGGGATTCATTTGCACCAAAGGCTGGTCAAAAAAAAAGGCTCAATGCCTTCATTCAATAGACAGAGGAGGCTGTCCTTTGAGCCAAGGTTGACCAATGTGGGCCTGTTCCCATTGGAAGAATGAGAGGTAACCTCCTCGAAAGATATTAGATTTAAAAAAGGCACATGGGACAATCTTTTTACACAAAGGGTGGGTTGTGTGTGGTTTGAGCTTGGGCAATCAGGGCAATGCTTTTGATGTAACTCACTTGGCAAAGTTCTCGATAACGTCCTGCTTAGGGGAATGATAGTGAAAGAAACAGCCCATGGGTTCCAAGGAAATTTGGTCATTCAGATCCAGAATTGACTGAGCCAGCAGGAAGTAGAGGGTGATGGTCAAGGTGTGTTTTTCCAACTGGAAGCCTGTGTCCAGTGGGGTTCCACAGGGATCAGTGTTGGGTTCCCCTCGTTGCTTGTGATTTATATAAATGATTTCGACTTGAATATAGGAGGGTTGATCAGTAAGTTTGCAGATGATATAAAAATTGGCGGGGTGGTAAATCGTGAGGAGGATAGCCTTCGACTATGGGAGGGTAGAGATGGGCTGGTTGGATGGTCAATTTGGTGGTAAATAGAATTCAGGATAAGTATGAGATGATGCACTCAGGCAGGACAAACAAGGTGAGGGAACGTCGGATGGATGGTAGGACCCTGGGAAGCACCCAGGGTCAGAGGGATCTTGTTGTGCATGTACCCAGGTCCCTTAAGGTAGCAGGACAGGGGGATAGTGTGGTTCAGAAGGATTATGGGATACTTACTTTCATTAACCGAGGTGTAGAGTTTAGGAGCAGGGAGCTTTGGCTGGGAACTGTGTATAAAACACCGGGTTTATATACAGAGAGAGTATTGTGTACAAGATCTGGAATCCACATTCTAGGAGGGATGTGACAGCACTGGGAGAGGGGGCAGAGGGAGATTTACCAGGACATTGCCTTGTGGGGAGCTGGAGAGTTTCAGTTCTTGAAGAGGGATTGGGACAGACTGGGGTTTCTTTTCCTTACAGCAGGAGATTGAGAGGGGGGGCATGACTGAAATGGATAAAATGATGAGGGGTATCGATAGGGTAGACAGTAGGGAACTTTTCCTCCCAATGGAAAAATTAATAAAAGGAGAGTGGAGTGGGCATAGATTTAAGGGAAGGGGCAGGAGGTTTAGAGACGATGTGAGGAAAAATGTTTTTTCCTGCAGGCCAGTGGGAAATCTCACTGCCTGTAGATTTCTATGACAGGAGGACTGTAAGTTCTGCCCTTGTTACTAGGCAGTGTTGAATGAAACTAAAGTTTTGGAACAATCAAATGTAATAATCCCTTGCAACTGAATATTACAATGTCCCCTTGCAGTCCATCAGTATAATCACCACTCTCTTTTCTGTCACTTCATTGAAAGGAAGAAATCAAAGGAGATTCCTGTACAAATCAATAGAAGTCCCTGGAAAAACTCAACTGGTCTGGCAGCACCTGTGGAGAGAGAAAACAGGGATAACTATGGCGGCTAGGAAACAGTGGTAAATGTGCTGAAGATGGGAATAGAGAGGACGTAAAGGAGGAAGCAATAGGTGGAGATGGGAAGAGAGGTGGGCAGACAAAAGGATGGAAAATACTAAGCTGGGGAGGAAGAAAAGCCGATCGTGGGGGCTGGAAGTGGGTGAAACTGGGTTGGCCGTGCTAAAATCAGCCCATATTGTGACAGGCCCCATGGGGGGTAGGTGGTAGGTATAAGATGTGAAAGAAGGTGTTCAGGTTCTAATATTATTGATCTCAAAACTGAGTCCAGAAAGACTGCAGAGTCTCCCAAGTGCAAAATGAGATGCCGCTCCTCTGGTTTGCATTGAACCTCACTGGAGCACTGCAGGTGACCCGAGACAGAAATAGGGAGATAGAGCTCATCGGTGGCCAGGACAGGGACCAGGCTCTGGGGAAGTCTGTAAGATTATGGCCTTTCCCTATTCCTCTTCCTGTGATTCCAATCAAAAGAATTGCATTTTTACTCCAAGCGTAGCTACTGTGCGGAGCAAAAGGAGCTAAGTCATCGTAACATCATATCTCATGGCTCCAAATAAGATGTGATCATGAAACATCTTCTCCATGTGAATGTACAATGTCGCCATAGCACTACAGGACTGTCCTGTCGTTGAAGTCTGGTGGTGGTTTAACCTTTCCGCTGCTGCAGACCCGCTCCAGGGATTTCCCGTCCACCGCCAGTGTCCTGCTCCGGGCTGCCTCTCTGGCTTGCTCTCGCCAACCCACTCCTGACCTACTGCTGACATTCTGGCTCGATTCGCCGTCGCCACAGGACACAACCTGCACGTTCAGCTCCCGCCACCCGGTTCCCGGTGCGACCCGGCTCCTTCCCGATGCCTCAGAAGGGTCGTGAAAGGGGCTGGGAATCTTCCAAAGAGTCAAAGGTATATCTTCAGGCAAATCACAAGTACCCAAGAAATACAATTCAAAAAGAAAAGGATTAGTCAGCCTACCAGCCTCCGGATACAACGCATCATCCTCCGACACTTTCGCCATTTACAATCCGACCCCACCACCCAAGACATTTTTCCATCCCCTCCCCTGTCTGCTTTCCGGAGAGACCACTCTCTCCGTGACTCCCTTGTTCGCTCCACACTGCCCTCCAACCCCACCACACCCGGCACCTTCCCCTGCAAACACAGGAAATGCTACACTTGCCCCCAAACCTCCTCCCTCACCCCCATCCCAGGCCCCAAGATGACTTTCCACATTAAGCAGAGCTTCACCTGCACATCTGCCAATGTGGTATACTGCATCCACTGTACCCGGTGCGGCTTCCTCTACATTGGGGAAACCAAGCGGAGGCTTGGAGACCGCTTTGCAGAACACCTCCGCTCAGTTCGCAACAAACAACTGCACCTCCCAGTCGCAAACCATTTCCACTCCCCCTCCCATTCTCTAGATGACATGTCCATCATGGGCCTCCTGCAGTGCCACAATGATGCCACCCGAAGGTTGCAGGAACAGCAACTCATATTCCGCCTGGGAACCCTGCAGCCCAATGGTATCAATGTGGACTTCACCAGTTTCAAAATCTCCCCTTCCCCCACCGCATCCCAAAACCAGCCCAGTTCGTCCCCTCCCCCCACTGCACCACACAACCAGCCCAGCTCTTCCCCCCCACCCACTGCATCCCAAAACCAGTCCAACCTGTCTCTGCCTCCCTAACCTGTTCTTCCTCTCACCCATCCCTTCCTCCCACCCCAAGCCGCACCCCCATCTACCTACTAACCTCATCCCACCTCCTTGACGTGTCCATCTTCCCTGGACTGACCTATCCCCTCCCTACCTCCCCACCTATACTCTCTCCACCTATCTTCTTTACTCTCCATCTTCGGTCCGCCTCCCACTCTCTCCCTATTTATTCCAGTTCCCTCCCCCCATCCCCCTCTCTGATGAAGGGTCTAGGCCCGAAACGTCAGCTTTTGTGCTCCTGAGATGCTGCTTGGCCTGCTGTGTTCATCCAGCCTCACATTTTATTATCTTGGAATTCTCCAGCATCTGCAGTTCCCATTATCTCAGTCAGCAACAAAGACCCCTTCCTCTGGACACCCAGGGATTTCATGGGCTGATGAACCAAACATTGCTTCTTCAAAGTTTTGCCTGAATTGTTGGGTATTTCTAGAAGCTTTTGGTTTTGTTTTGAAACTTCACCACCCAAACTAGTTTAGAATTATAGAATCCCTTGAAACATAGAAAATAGGTGCAGGCCTTCGAACTTACACCACCATTTGATATCATCAATGGCTGATTGCACCCTCTCCCCATGACCCTTGATCCCTTTAGCCACAAGGGCCACATCCAGCTCCCTCTAGAATATACCTAACGAACTGGGCCCCCAACAGCTTCCTGTGGGAGAGAATTCCACAGGTTCACGACTCTCTGAGTGAAGAAATTCTTCCTCATCTCAGTCCTGAATGGCCTACTCCTCACTCCCTGGCTCTTGACTTCACCCACATTCTTCTCGCTGTCCAGCCCCATCGTGATTTTATGTTTCTGAGATCCCCCCCACCCCTTCCTTCTTCTAAATTCCAGCAAATACAAGCCCAGTCAATCCCAGTCTTTCCTCATACGTTGGTCCTGCTAACCCTGGAAGTGTGGAAGCAGGCCATTCAGCCCATCTACTGACCCCCCCCCCCCGTAAAGAGCAGTCCACCCTGACCCACTCCCCCTATGCTGCCCTACATTCCCCACAGCTATTGTACTTAGCCTGCACATCCCTGGACAATTCATCTGGCTCAGATACCTTTGGTCTGTGAGAGGAAACCAGAACATTTTGAGGAGACTTGGCAGACGAAGGGAGAACATGCAGACTCCACACAGTCAGCCCACGGATCGAACTGAACCTGGGACCCTAGCGCTGTGCCAACCTCTGAGCTGCCATGCCACTTCTTTCTTTCTGCTGACACTAAATAGCTTAACTCTTTATTTGGGGGTGGGGGGGGGTTCAACAAACAATTATCACCATTATCATTTCACTTCGAGGTCCGCATTCCCAATGCCAAACTATAACCTTAAACACCAGCCTAAGACATGGCAAGTAAAGCAGGATGGACTCTGCTTCATAGGCAGCAACACTGACCACAAGCAGAGCTCATCACAAATAAGACTTGGACTAAATTCCATAGATTGAAACCAATGTTGGAGGAATGCCAATGTTTTCCAAGAAGCTGAACAAAACGTATTGCTGTTCAGTACCATTGACCCTCTAGGGTCACTGGTACACTTGAAATAGTTTTGTGTATGAAGGCAGTCAGACCAAAAAAAGTGTCCTCACTGAAACAAAGGTTCTTAAATACTAATTGCAATCCTGTAGTAGGCAGCCCACATTGCAATGACGATCCCACAATTCTTCGGTTAAAAAATGTCAGGATTTGTGTCCTTTGCAAAGGGTGGAAGGGAAAAAGAGTGGAAGGGCGATAGTCATTGGGGATTCAATTGTAAGGGGAATAAATAGGCGGTTCTGCGGTCGAAAACAAGACTCCCGAATGGTATGTTGCCTCCCAGATGCATGGGTCAGGGATGTCTCCGATTGGCTGCAGAACATTCTGAAGGGGGAGGGCGAACAGCCAGTTGTCGTGGTGCGTATAGGGACCAATGATATCGGCAGAAAACGGGATGAGGTCCTACAAGCAGAAATTAGGGAGTTAGGGAGTTAAAAAGTCGGACCTCAAAGGTAGTAATCTCAGGATTGCTACCAGTGCCACGTGCTAGTCAGTGCAGAAATGAAAGAATAGCCAGGATGAATGCCAGGCTCGAGAGATGGTGCAGGAGGGTGGGGTTCAGATTTTTGGGACATTGGGACCAGTTCTGGGGAAGGTGGGACTATTACAAATCAGACCGTCTACACCTGGGTCGGACTGGAACCAATGTCCTTGGGGGTGATTTTGCTAATGCTGGTGGAGAGGGTTTCAACTAATGTGGCAGGGTGATGGGAACCAAATATTGGACAGGTTATTGGACTGAAAGGAGGTACTAATGAAAGCCTGTAGGGAACTAGATAATGGAGTCAGCATGATGAAAGGGAAGAATAGTCGGGGAGCAGATGATGAACACAAAGGGACAGGTGGTCCAAGGTGCACTTGTTTTAATGTGAGAAGTTTTAAGGCAGAGGAGCTTAGAGCTTGGATCGGTACCTGCAAGTATGATGTTATTGCTATTATTGAGACTTCGTTGAGGGAAGGGCATGATTGGCAGTTGTCCCAGGATATTGCTGCTTCAGGCAGGATAGAGAGGGAGATAAAAGAGGTGGAAGAGTTGCAATACTGGTCAGAGAGGATATCACAGCCGCACTGAAGGAGGGCCCCATGGAGGACTCAAGCAGTGAGGCAGTATGGGTAGAACTCAGAAATAGGAAGGATGCAGTAACATTGTTGGGCCTGTACTACAGGCCTCCCAACAGCGAGCCTGAGATAGAGGTACAAATATGTAAACAGATTATGGAAAGGTGTAGGAGAAACAGGGTGGTGGTGATGGGAAATTTTAATTTTCCCAACATTGACTGGGATTCACTCAGTGTTAGGGGTCAAGATGGAGCAGAATTTGTAAGGTGTGTCCAGGAGGGTTTTCTAGAGCAGTATGTATGTAGTCCAACTCGGGAAGGGGGCCACATTGGGCCTGGTGCTGGGGAATGAACCCGGCCAGGTGGTTGATATTACAGTACGGGACTACTTTGGAAATAGTGACCACAATTCCATAAGTTTTACAATACTCATGGACGAGGATGGGAGTGGTCCTAAAGGAAGAGTTCTAAACTGGGGGAAGGCCGACTGTACCAAGATTCGGCAGGATCTGAGGAATGTAGATTGGGAGAAACTGTTTGAAGGTAAATCCACATTTGATATGTGGGAGGCTTTTAAGGAGAGGTTGATTAGCGTGCAGGAGAGACATGTTCCTGTGAAAATGAGGGATAGAAAAGGCAAGATTAGGGAACCATGGATGACAGGTGAAATTGTGAGACTAGCCAAGAGAAAAAAGGAAGCATACATGAGGTCTAGGCAACTGAAGACAGACGAAGCTTTGCAAGAATATCAGGAATGTAGAGCGAATCTGAAAAAAGGGATTAAGAGGGCTAAGAGAGGACATGAGATATTGCTGGCAAACATGGTCAAGGAAAATCCCAAAGCCTTTTATTCATATATGAAGAGCAAGAGGGTAACTAGAGAAAGGATTGGCCCACTTAAGGGCAAAGAAGGAAAGTTATGCGCTGAGTCAGAGAAAATGGGTGACATTCTTAACGAGTACTTTGCATCGGTATTCACCAAGGAGACGGACATGACGGATGCTGAGGTTAGGGATAGATGTTTGCTTAGTCTAGGTCAAGTTGACATAAGGAAGGGGGAAGTGTTGGGTATCCTAAAAGACATTAAGGTGGACAAGTCCCCAGGTCCGGATGGGATCTATCCCAGGTTACTGAGGGAAGCGAGAGAGGAAATAGCCGGGGCCTTAACAGATATCTTTGCAGTGTCCTCAGACACGGGTGAGGTCCCGGAGGACTGGAGACTTGCTAATGTTGTCCCCTTGTTTAAGAAGGGCAGCAAGGATAATCCAGGTAATTATCGACCGGTGAGCCTGACGTCAGTGGTAGGGAAGCTACTGGAGAAGATACTGAGGGATAGGATCTGATCCCATTTGGAAGAAAAATGGGCTTATCAGTGATAGGCAACATGGTTTTGTACAGGGAAGGTCATGTCTTACCAACTTAATAGAATTCTTTGAGGACGTGACAAAGTTGATTGATGAGGGAAAGGCTGTAGATGTCATATACATGGACTTCAGTAAGGCGTTTGATAAGGTTCCCCAAGGCAGGCTGATGGAGAAAGTGAAGTCACATGGGGTCCAGGGTGTGCTAGCTAGATGGATAAAAAAACTGGCTAGGCGACAGGAGACAGAGGGTAGTAGTAGAAGGGAGTTTCTCAAATTGGAGACCTGTGACCAGTGGTGTTCCACAGGGATCTGTGCTGGGACCACTGTTGTTTGTGATATATGTAAATGATCTGGAGGAAGGTGTAGGTGGTCTGATCAGCAAGTTTGCTGATGACACTAAGATTGGTGGAGTAGCTGATAGTGAAGGGGACTGTCAGAAATTACAGCAGAATATAGATAGACTGGAGAGTTGGGCAGATAAATGGCAGATGGAGTTCAATCCGGGCAAATGCGAGGTGATGCATTTTGGAAGATCAAATTCAAGGGCGAACGATACAGTAAATGGAAAAGTCCTGGGGAAAACTGATGAACAGAGAGATCTGGGTGTTCAGGTCCATTGTTCCCTGAAGGTGACAACGCAGGTCAATAGGGTGGTCAAGAAGGCATATGGCATACTTTCCTTCATTGGGCGGGGTATTGAGTACAAGCAGATCATGTTACAGTTGTATAGGACTTTGGTTCGGCCACATTTAGAGTACTGCGTACAGTTCTGGTCACCACATTACCAAAAGGGAGAGGGTGCAGAGGAGGTTCACCAGGATGTTGCCTCGTATGGAGGGTGCTAGCTATGAAGAGAGGAAGAGTAGATTAGGATTATTTTCATTAGAAAGACGGAGATTGAGGGGAGACCTGATTGAGGTCTACAAAATCATGAGAGGTACAGACAGGGTGGATAGCAAAAAGCTTTTTATAGAACATAGAACATAGAACATTACAGCACTGTACAGGTCCTTCGGCCCACGATGTTGTGCCGACCTGTCATACCGATCTCAAGCCCTTCTAACCTACACTATTCCATGTACATCCATATGCTTATCCAATGACGACTTAAAAGTACCTAAAGTTGGCGAATCTACTACCGTTGCAGGCAAAGCGTTCCATTCCCTTACTACTCTCTGAGTAAAGAAACTACCTCTGACATTCGTCCTATATCTTTCACCCCTCAATTTAAAGCTATGCCCCCTCGTGCTCGCCGTCACCATCCTAGGAAAAAGGCTCTCCCTATCCACCCTATCTAACCCTCTGATTATTTTATATGTTTCAATTAAGTCACCTCTCAACCTTCTTCTCTCTAATGAAAACAGCCTCAAGTCCCTCAGCGTTTCCTCATAAGACCTTCCCTCCATAACAGGCCACATCCTAGTAAATCTCCTCTGCATCCTTTCCAAAGCTTCCACATCCTTCTTATAATGCGGTGACCAGAACTGTACGCAATACTCCAAGTGTGGCCGCACCAGAGTTTTGTACAGCTTCACCATAACCTCTTGGTTCCGGAACTCGATCCCTCTATTAATAAAAGCTAAAACACTGTATGCCTTCTTAACAGCCCTGTCAACCTGAGTGGCAACTTTCAAGGATCTGTGTACATGGACACCGAGATCTCTCTGCTCATCTACACTACTAAGAATCTTACCGTTAGCCCTGTACTTTGCCTTCTGATTACTCCTACCAAAGTGCATCACTTCACACTTGTCTGCATTAAACTCCATTTGCCACCTCTCAGCCCAGCTCTGCAGCTTATCTATGTCTCTCTGCAACTTACAGCATCCTTCGTCACTATCCACAACTCCACCGACCTTAGTGTCGTCTGCAAATTTACTAACCCATCCTTCTACGCCCTCATCCAGGTCATTTATAAAAATGACAACAGCAGTGGACCCAACACTGACCCTTACGGTACACCACTAGTAACTGGTCTCCAGGATGAACATTTCCCATCAACTACCACCCTCTGTCTTCTTTCAGCAAGCCAATTTCCGATCCAAACTGCTATTTCTCCCACAATTCCATTCCTCTGCATTTTGTACAATAGCCTATTGTGGGGAACCTTATCGAACACCTTGCTGAAGTCCATATACTCCACATCAACTGGTTTACTCTCATCTACCTGTTTGGTCACCTTCTCAAAGAACTCAATAAGGTTTGTGAGGCACGACCTTCCCTTCACAAACCTTCACTGACTATCCCTAATCAATTTATTATTTTCTAGATGATTATAAATCCTATCCCTTATAACCTTTTTCCAACACTTTATCAACAACTGAGGTAAGGCTCACTGGTCTATAATTACCAGGGTTGTCTCTACTCCCCTTCTTGAACAGGGGAACCACATTTGCTATCCTCCAGTCATCTGGCACTATTCCTGTAGACAATGACGAGTTAAAGATCAATGCCAAAGGCTCGGCAATCTCCTCCCCGGCTTCCCAGAGGATCTGAGGATAAATCCCATCCGGCCCAGGGGACTTATCTATCTTCACCCTCTGTAGGATTTCTAATACCTCTACCTTGTGAACCTCAATCCCACCTAGTCTAGTAGCCTGTATCTCAGAATTCTCCTCGACAACATTGTCGTTTTCTAGAGTGAATACTGTTGAAAAATATTCATTTAGCGCTTTCCCATCTCATCTGACTCCACACACAACTTACCACTACTATCCTTGATTGGGCCTAATCTTACTTTCGTCATTCCTTTTTCCCAGAGTGGGGGACTCAATTACTAGGGGTCATGAGTTCAAAGTGAGAGGAGGAAAGTTTAAGGGAGCTATGCGTGGAAAGTTCTTTACGCAGAGGGTGGTGGGTGCCTGGAACGCGTTGCCAGCAGAGGTGGTAGACGCAGACACGTTAGCGTCTTTTAAGATATATTTGGACAGGTACATGGATGGGCAGGGAGCAAATGGATACAGACCCTTCGAAAATAGATGACAGGTTAGACAGAGGATCTTGATCGGCGCAGGCTTGGAGGGCTGAAGGGCCTGTTCCTGTGCTGTAGGTTTCTTTGTTTGAGATATTTGCCAACTACGTGAAGCTTGTACCAATCAGGCAAATGAACACAGTTGTGGCTCAGTGGTTAGTGCTGCTGCCTCACAGCACCAGGGACCCGGGTTCGATTCCACCCTCAGGGTGACTGTTTGTGTGGAGTTTGCACATTCTCCCCGTGTCTGCATGGGTTTCCTCCAGGTGCTCCGGTTTCCTCCCACAGTCCAAAGGTATGCAGGTTAGGATGGATTGGCCATGCTCAATTGTCCAGGGGTGGGTAAGACAGGTGGATTAGACATGGGAAATGCTGGATCACGGGGAAAGGGTAGGGACATGAGTCTGGGTGGAATGCTCTTCAGAGGGATGGTGTGGACTTGTTGGGCTGAATGGCCTGTTTTCACACTGTAGGGATTCTATGATTTACAATAACACTTCAACCCTGCATTGTTGGCTTTAATGTACAGTAGACAGTGAGACTATATTACATATACAGCAACATTGACCGGGCATATAAATTTCTTCATTAATCCGGGAGTGAGGGAAGGGAGCCTAATGCTTCCTTTTCAGGTGAAATATTTGACTTTGGCAGGGCAACGGGTTTGTTTGGAGCTGAGGGAACAGTTCTCATCAGGGCAGTTACAGAATGGCTTGGAATTTGAATACATGGTTGCAGGAATATGCTATGAATAGTATACTATGTACTGTTGTGACCATAAATGAACTGCCATAACTCCCACAGCAATGTGCCAAGCTCAGATAAGCATCACTTTTCTCTTGAACTTTTGAATCCAGGAAGAAGCCTTTGACTCTGAATTTACTATGTATTTTTGTTTCTCACGTTGCTTCTAGTTATTTGCCAATCCTTCTTCTCCAGTTACTAATCCATTTGTCAATGGAAACTAGAAACTACTTACAATTCACACTATCAAATAACTTTGTGCTTGTGATGGGTGGGCAGTACTGGACAGGGGTTGAGGATGGAAATATGCGTAGCGATGTAGCGGGGAGTTAATTACGACCCTGGCCTCTTCTGGAGCATTGTGTCCATTTCTGGTCTCCCTGTTACAGGATTAAGCTGGAGGAGGATTGATAAGAGACTTACCGGGCAGGGGGGTTGAGTTATAAGGAGAGTCTAGATAGGCTGGGGCCTTTTTCTAAGGGAACATAGGAGGTTAAGGTTTATAAACCTTATAGAGGTTTATAAAATCATAAGATATATAGATAAGGTGAAGGGCAGGTAGCTTTTCCCTACAGTGGGGTATTTCAAGACTAGTTAAGAGGAGAAACATTTATAAAAAAAACACATGGCCAGCAAATTTTTTACACAGACTATGGATCTTGTGTGGAATGAACTTGCTGAGGAAGTGGTGGATGTGGGTACGGTTACCACATCTAAAAGACATTTGGATAAGTACATGAATAAGAAATATTTGGAGGGATATGAGCCAAGTGCAGGCAGGTGGGGCTAGTCGAGTTTGAGAGTATAGTCGACACGGACTGTTTGAACTGAAGGGTCTGTTTCTGTGCCGTGTGACTCTGTCAGGTCCACCCCCTCGGCCTTCCCTGCTCCAAAGAAAACAACACAAGTTGATCCGGCCTTTCTTCGCAGGACAGCAGAGATAGAACATAGAACATTACAGCGCAGTACAGGCCCTTCAGCCCTCGATGTTGCGCCAATCTGTGAAACCCATCTGACCTATACTATTCCATTATCATCCATATGTTTATCCAATGACCATTTAAATGCCCTTAAACATAGCAAGTCTACTACTGTTACAGGCAGGGCATTCCAAGCCCTTACTACTCTCTGAGTAAAGAGCCAACCTCTGACATCTGTCCTATATCTATCACCCCTTAATTTAAAGCTACGCCCCCTCGTGCTAGCCATCACCATCCGAGGAAAAAGGCTCTCACCGTCCACCCCATCTAATCCTCTGATCACCCTGTATGTCCCTATTAGGTCACTTCTTAACCTTCTTCTCTCTAACGAAAACAGCCTCAAGTCCCTCAGCCTTCCCTCATGAGACCTTCCCTCTGTACCAGGGAACATCCTGGTAAATCTCCTCTGCACCCTTACCAATGCTTCCAAATCCTTCCTATAGTGTGGCGACCAGAACTGTACACAAAGCTCCAAGCGTGGCCGCACCAGAGTTTTGTACAGCTGCAGCATGACCTCATGTCTCCGAAACTCAATCCCTACCAATAGAACCTAACACACTGTACGCCTTCCTAACAACCCTATCAACCTGGGTGACAACTTTCAGGGACCTATGCACATGGACAACGAGATCTCTCTGCTCATCCACACTACCAAGAATCTTACCATTAGCCCAGTACTCTGTATTCCTGTTACTCCTTCCAAAGTGAATCACCTCACACTTTTCTGCATTAAACTCCATTTGCCACATCTCAGCCCTGCTCTGCAGCTTATCTATGTCCCTCTGTAACCTGCAACATCCTTCCGCACTATCCACAACTCCACCGATTTTAGTGTCATCCACAAATTTACTAACCCATCCTACTACACACTCATCCAGGTCATTTATAAAAATGACAAACAGCAGTGGCCCCAAAACAGATCCTTGTGGTACACCACCAGTAACTGGTCTCCAGGATGAACATTTCCCATCAATCACCACCCTCTGTCTTCTTACAACTAGTCAATTTCTGATCCAAACCGCTAAACCACCCTCAATCCCATGCCTCCGTATTTTCTGCAATAGCCTACCATGGGGAACCTTATCAAATGCTTTACTGAGATCCACATACACCACATCAACCGCTTTACCCTCATCCACCTGTTTGGTCACCTTCTCAAAGAACTCAATAAGGTTTGTGAGGCACAACCTACACTTCACAAAACCGCGTTGACTATCCCTAATCAAATTATTCCTTTCTAGATGATTATAAATCCTATCTCTTATAACCTTTTCCAACACTTTACCAACAACCGAAGTAAGGGTCACTGGTCTATAATTACCAGGTTGTCCTACTCCCCTTCTTGAACAGGGGAACCACATTGGCTATGCTCCAGTCTTCTGGCACTATTCCTGTAGACAATGACAAGTTAAAGATCAATGCCAAAGGCTCTGCAATCTCCTCCCTAGTTTCCCAGAGAATCCTAGGATACATCCCATCCGGCCCAGGGAACTTATCTATTTTCACACCTTCCAGAATGGCTAACACCTCCTCCTTATAAACCTCAATCCCACCTAGTCTCGTAGCCTGTATCTCAGTATGGTCCTCAACAACATTGTCTTTTTCCTGTGTGAACACTGACAAAAAATATTCATTTAGCGCCTCCCCTATCTCTTTGGACTCCACACACAACTTCCCAATACTATCCTTGACTGGCCCTAATCTTACTCTAGTCATTTGTTTATTCCTGACATACCTACAGAAAGCTTTAGGGTTTTCCTTGATCCTACCTGCCAAAGACTTGTCATGTCCCCTCCTGGCTCTTCCTAGCTCTCTCTTTGAGTCCTTCCTGGCTAACTTGTAACTCTGAAGTGCCCTAACTGAGCCTTCACGCCTCATTTTTACATAAGCCTCCCTCTTGACAAGAGTTTCAACTTCTTTAGTAAACCATGGTTCCCTCGCTTGGCCACTTCCTCCCTGCCCGACAGGTACATACTTATCAAGGACATGCAGTAGCTGTTCCTTGAACAAGCTCCACATTTCAATTGTGCCCAACCCCTGCAGTTTCCTTCCCCATCCTGTGCGTCCTAAATCTTGCCTAATCGCCTCATAATTGCCTTTCCCCCAGCTATAACTCTTGTCCTGTGGTATATACCTATCTGTTTCCATCAACAAAGTAAACATAACCAAACTCTGGTCACTATCACCAAAGTGCTCACCTACCTCCAAATCTAACACCTGGCTGGCTTCATTACCCAGCACCAAATCCAAAGTGGCCTCGCCTCTTGTTGGCCGATCTACATACTGTGTCAGGAAACCTTCCTGCACACATTGGACAAAAACCGACCCATCTATAGTACTCGAACTACAGCGTTTCCAGTCAATATTTGGAAAGTTAAAGCACCCATAACAACTACACTGTTACTTTTGCTCCTATCCAAAATCATCTTCACAATCCTTTCCTCTATATCTCTGGAACTTTTCACAGGCCTATAGAAAACTCCCAACAGGGTGACCTCTCCTTTCCTGTTTCTAACCTCAGCCCATGCTACCTCAGTAGATGAGTCCTTATCAAATATCCTTACTGCCACCATAATACTGTCCTTGACTAACAATGCCACACCTCCTCCTCTTTTACCACCTTCCCTGATCTTAATGAAACATCTAAACCCCAGAACTTGCAGCAACCATTCCTGTCCCTGCTCTATTCATGTCTCCAAAATGGCCACAACATCAAAGTCCCAGGTACTAATCCATGCTGCAAGTTCACCCACCTTATTCCAGATACTCCTGATGTTGAAGTAGACACACTTCAAACCAACTTCCTGCCTGCTGTTACACTCCTGTGACCTTGAAACCTTAATCATGACCTCGCTACTCTCAACCTCCTGTACAGTGGGGCTGCAATTCAGGTTCCCATCCCCCTGCTGAATTAGTTTAAACCCTCCCAAACAGCATTAGCAAACTCCCCCCCCCCCCCCAGGACATTGGTACCCCTCTGGTTCAGGTGTAGACCATCCCATTTGTAGAGGTCCCACCGACTCCAGAATGAGCCCTAATTATCCAGGTATCTGAATCCCTCCCTCCTGCACCATCCCTGTAGCCACGTGTTCAACTGCTGTCTCTCCCTATTCCTCACCTCGCTAGCGCATGGCACAGGTAACAAACCAGAGATAACAACTCTGTTTGTTCTAGCTCTAAGCTTCCACCCTAGCTCCCTGAATTTCTGCCTTACATCCCCATCTCTTTTCTTACCTATGTCATTGGTGCCTATGTAGACCATGACTTGGGGCTGCTCTCCCTCCCCCTTAAGGATCCCAAAAACACGATCTGAAACATCATGGGCCCTGGCACCTGGGAGGCAACGCACCAACCGCGAGTATCTCTCGTCCCCACAGAATCTATCTGTCCCCCTAACTATGGAGTCCCCAGTGACTAATGCTCTCCTCTTCTCACCCCTTTCCTTCTGAGCAGCAGGGACAGGCTCTGTGCCAGAGACCTGTATCTCATGGCTTACCCCCAGTAAGTCGTCCCTTGCAACAGTATTCAAAACAGTATACTTGTTATTGAGGGGAATGGCCACAGGGGATCCCTGCTCTGTCTGCCTGTACCCTTTCCAACCCCTGACTGTAACCCATCTACCTTTCTCCTGTACCTGAGGTGTGACTACCCCCCTGTAACTCCTCAACCTCAACCTCCCGAATGATCTGAAGTTCATCCAGCTCCAGTTCCCTAATGTGGTTTCCGAGGAGCTGGAGTTGGGTGCACTTCCCGCAAATGAAGTCAGCGTGGACACTAGTGGTGACCCTTACCTTCCACATCATACAAGAGGAGCATGCAACTGCCCTAACATCTATTCCCACAGTTCTGTATTCCCAGACTATTGAAAAAAAAACTAGTAACATTACCAAATCGGTGCTCAGAACCTGTTTTTTTGGTCAGAGGAGGATGGGTGGGAGACATGATCTTAGTAGTGTTTCAGGTAAAGCAGCCGCCCAAATATATTACCTCACTTACTCAGCACCCTGTGTCTGCTCCTTCTCAGCGCACGCTCCACCTACTCATGAGGTAAGTTTTTACAGGATTAACTTACCTTCCCAGCAGCCCCCTGGTCCTCGCTCTCACTGCTCCCGAGGCTGCTGCTGCAAAAATGGAGCAAAAATGGGACGCATGTGGAATCAAAGGGACTGCCTTGGGCTGAGGCAGCTGACGGAGCAGCATGTAAATATGATCCAGGAGGGACACCAGACTAGATGGTGCAGGAGTGGGAAGAGACACCATCGCAGGTAACTGTTGGGTGCAGATGGCTCTGGCATTGATGTTCTGTGACCACAGCACAGCAAACCCTTAACTTGTGGGCTGTCAAAAAGTCTTTGTAAGTCCAGTAGCGACTGCAGTTTACACTTGATTTGATTTATTATCACATTTACCTCCGTACAGTGAAAAGCTTTGCTTGTGTGCAGTACAGGCAGATCACAGTAAGCAAGGACATACTAAGGTGAAATTAAAAAAAATTTGGAGGTATACAGGTTGCACTCTACTGGATGTGCACTAGGCAAGATCCCACATTGACAAGATTGGCATTATTTGAAGTTACAGAGTCTGTAGGGAAGAAGCTGTCCTTGAACTTGGTAGTACATGTGTTCAAGCTTCTGTGTCTTCTGCCTAATGGAAGAGGTTGTTGGAGGGCATCGGTGGGAGAAATAGGTCTTTGTATAGTCCAGACCTAAGATTGACTGAGAACTAAAAGCATTTAGATGATATTGCTCTGACTCCCCTAAAAGCTTGCCTTCTATCCATCTTCTATCCGCCTCCCCCCTCTCTCCCTATTTATTTCAGAAACCCCTTTCCCCTCCCCCATTTCTGAAGAAGGGTCTAGGCCAGAAACATCAGCCTTCCTGCTCCTCTGATGCTGCTTGGCCTGCTGTGTTCATCCAGCTGTACACCTTGTTATCTCGGATTCTCCAGCATCTGCAGTTCCTATTATCCCTGATACAATTTTAATCCCACTGCGAAGCATCTTCTAAGGATGCCTACCCTGAAGAAGTTACCCTCCTCTCTCCAGACAAACCTCAGGGGATCTCTCTTCTGCTACAACTCTTTCGTCCTCTCCACCTGCCTCTTCCTCTATCCGCCTCCCACGCTCTCCCTATTTATTTCTGAACCCCCTTCTCCTCCCCCATTTTCTGAAGAAGGGAGTAGGCCCGAAATGTCAGCCTTCCTGCTCCTGCTTGGCTTGCTGTGTTCATCCAGCTCTACACCTTGTTATCTCAAACTATGACCTAGTGTTCTCTGATTTTCAGCAAAGTGGTTGTTGGCTGCTGGGACCTATGGCATCTGGGTTTGACTCTCCCCAGAACTCGTGCAAGTGCATTTCTTTCGATATCACAGAATCATATAATGCAGAAGGGGCTTTTTGGTCCACTTCAAGTGCTCGTCCCCAAGTATTTTTAAAAGCTTGTGCAGTTAGTTGTCTCAACTACCCTCCCAAGGCTGTACATTCCAGATCTTCACCAGCCTCTGTATGAAAACATTTTTCCTCTAATCCCCTCTAAATATTTCTCTTTAAAAATTATTGATCCTTCAACTAAGGGGATCAGCTGCTTTCTATCCCCCCGTCCATGCCTTCATAATCTTACACACCTCTATCAGGTTTCTCCCTGAGCCTTCTCTGCTCCAAAGAAAACAATCCAAGAGTATCCAGCCTCTCTTACCTCGCTTACCTGCTCTCTTTCAGACAGCATCCTGATGAATCTCCTCTGCACCTTCTTCTGTGCAATCACAACCTACCTATAGTATGGGCACCAGGCCTGCACACAGTACTCCAAACTGTGGCCTCACCGAAGTCCTGGAAAATCCATTGTAACCTCCCTGCTCTTATAATCTATGCCACGACTGATAAAGGCAAGTGTCCTGTCTTAAACACCCTAGTAACCCACCCAACCACCTTCAGAAATCTGTGAACAAGCTCCCCAACGTTCCCCTGTTCCTCTGAGCCAAAACATATGATTGTATCTCCTTGATTTATCCTGTAATGAATCATCTTCAGAATTTTAAATCACCTTATAAATGTAATGACTCAGTTATCAAACAACATACAATTCATTGAGATTTAGCTGTTGCTGTGCAATGCCCCTTTGAGTTTCATCAAATCACTACGAGAGTGGAAGGACCCTTTTGACCTATCAAGTCCAAAAGCCACTCAGATCCATACCCTACCCTGTATTTCCCATGGCTAATTCACCCAGCCTGCACATCCCTGGACACTACAGACAATTTAGCATGGCCAATCCATGTAACCTGCACATCTTTGGGCTGTGGGAGGAAACCGGAGCACCCGGATGAAACCCATGCAGATACGGGGAGAATGTGCAAACTCCACACAGACAGTCGCCCGAGGCTGGAATCGAACCCGGGTCCCTGGTGCTCTGAGACAGTGGTGCTAACCACTGAGCCACTGTGCTGCTGCCACACTGCCACACCCCCCTTCTTTCTTTACATTGGCATCTGTCTTCAAAAGCTTCCCTCCCATACCTCCTGCCTCCCCTGTTCTCTAAGTCACCTCAGCAGCACTTTACTTGCCCTGTCCAAATCTGCGTGCCCCCGAGTTACTCGTTTTTCTCCCTCGTACCCCCCCTCAACTAACCCTGATACCATCCCCAACCGCCAGACCCCCAGGTGATACTCGAGGTATCAGAAGGTGTCAGAACAACCCAGTCTCTTGCCCTCACTCCATCTTGTGACCTTGCAAGTTCATCTCCCAGACAGCCCTGCCTGATTCCCCTTTGGCTACTGCCTCTACCACCCTTAGGCAGCAAGTTATTACAAGCTCAATTATTAGGTAGTCTGCTTCATTTCGCCCGTACCTCTCATCTAAAACATCTGCTTTCTTTACAGTGAAGTGGAAGGAGACAAATACGTTGGAAGTACTTCAGACATTGACTGGGTTAAGGTCTGGAACACACAGGTTGCCTTATGAGGTAATCCAGGCCTGTGTTAGCTTGGGTTTAGAAGAGCCAGAGCTGTCTGAATCAAAGCATACAAGATTCAGGCGGATTGCTGGAAGGCTGTTTGGGAGGGTCATGTTGCAGCTGTACAAGGCATTGGTGAGGCCGCTTTTGGGATACTGTGTTCAATTCTGGTCTCCCTGCTATGGGAAGGATGCTGTGAAACTTGTAAAGGTTCAGAAAAAGATTTACAAAGATATTGCTGGGACTGGAGGGTTTAAGCTACAGAGAGGGGCTGGGGCTATTTTTCCCTGGAGTGTCGGAGGCTGAGAGTGTGACCTTGTAGAGGTTTATAAAATCATGAGGGGCATGGATAGGGTGAATACCCAAGGTCTTTTCCCCAGGGTAGTGGAGTCCAAAACCAGAGGGGCATAGGTATAAGGTGAGAGGGAGAAAGATTTAAAACGGACATGAGGGGCAAGTTTTGCACACACAGTGTGGTGCATGTATGGAACGAGCTGCCAGAGGAAGTGGCAGAAGCTGGTACAGTGACAACATTTAAAAGGCATCTGGATGGGTACATGAATAGGAAGGGTTTAGAGGGATATGGGCCAAAAGCTGGCAAATGGGAGCAGATTAATTTAGGATACCCTAACCCTAACCCTAACCCTGACCAGCTTTCTGTCAGGCAGGTTTGCCACTGCAACACAGGTGTTTTTAAAATAAGTAATGGGGGGGTGGGGCCAAGCTGGAAATTTAAGAATGAAGCTAAAGGGAAAGTGAGAATAAGAGAAGTTAAGAAGGACAACAGAATCAACAGAGCAGAAAACTCAAGAAGGGATCGTACAGTATGGCCAAGTGAAATAGGGATTGACAGGAAGGGTGGGGGGAGAAACAAATTAAAATATTATATATGAATGTACGAAGCGTAAGAAATAAGGTGGATGAGCTTGAGGCTCAGTTGGAAGTTGGCAAATACGATGTTGTGGGGATAACTGAGACGTGGCTTCAAGTGGACAGGGCCTGGGAAATGAATATTCAAGGCTATAAATGCTATCGAGAGGACAGACTGACGGGCAGAGGGGGTGGGGTGGCCCTGTTGGTGAGGAATGATATTCGGTCCCTTGCGAGGGGGACATAGAGTCAGGAGATGTAGAGTCAGTATGGATAGAGCTGAGAAATTCTAAGGGTAGAAAGACCCTAATTGGAGTTATCTACAGCCCCCCAAACAGTAGTTAGGATGTAGGGTGCAAGTTGAATCAAGAGTTGAAATTGGCCTGTCACAAAGGAATCACTACAGTTGTTATGGGAGATTTCAACATGCGGGTAGACTGGGAGAATCAGGATGGTACTGGACCCCAAGAAAGGGAATTTGTGGAATGCCTCCGAGATGGATTCTTAGAACAGCTTGTACTGGAGCCTACCAGGGAGGAGGCAATTCTGGATCTGGTGTTGTGCAATGAACCGGATTTGATCAGGGATCTCAAAGTAAAGGAGCCATTAGGAGGTAGTGACCATAATATGATAAGTTTTAATCTGCAGTTTGAGAGGGAGCAGGGAGAATCGGAAGTGTCAGTATTGCAGTTGAACAAAGGGAACTATGGAGCTAT
This sequence comes from Stegostoma tigrinum, assembly GCF_030684315.1. Classification (NCBI taxonomy): domain Eukaryota; kingdom Metazoa; phylum Chordata; class Chondrichthyes; order Orectolobiformes; family Stegostomatidae; genus Stegostoma; species Stegostoma tigrinum. The sequence goes on from NC_081393.1 coordinate 18,100,367, forward strand.
GAGGGAAGAGCTGGCCAAAGTTCAATGGTACAATTCCCGAGCAGGGATGTCAGTGGAACAACAATGGCAGGTATTCCTGGGTATAATGCAGAAGGTGCTGGATCAGATCATTCCAAAGAGGAAGAAAGATCCTAAGGGGAGACGGGGGCAGCCATGGCTGACGAGGGAAGTTAAGGACTGTATAAAAATAAAAGGGAAGAATAACATAGCAAAGATGAGTGGGAAGCTGGAGGACTGGGAAGCTTTTAAAGAGCGGATAACTAAAAAGGCAATACACAGAGAAAATGAGCTATGAAGGAAAACTGGCCAAAAATATAAAAGAGGATAGTAAAAGCTTTTTTAGGTGCGTGAAAAGAAAAAAAGTGGTTAAGACTAAAATTGGGCCCTTGAAGTCAGAAACGGGTGAATTTATTATCGGGAACAGGGAAATGGCAGAAGAGTTGAATAGGTACTTTGGATCTGTCTTCACTAGGGAAGATACAAGCAATCTCCCAGATGCAATAGTGGCTGAAGGACCTAGGGTAATGGACGAACTGAAGGGTATTTATATTAGGCAGGAAATGGTGTTGGATAGACTGTTAGGTCTGAAGGCCGATAAGTCCCCGGGGCCTGATGGTCTGCATCCCAGGGTACTTAAGGAGGTGGCTCTAGAAATTGTGGACGCATTGGTAATTATTTTCCAATGTTCTATAGATTCAGGATCAGTTCCTGCGGATTGGAGGATGGCAAATGTTGTCCCACTTTTCAAGAAAGGAGGGAGAGAGAAAACAGGAAATTATAGACCGGTTAGCCTGATGTCAGTGGGGGGAAAGATGTTGGAGTCAATTATAAAAGATGAAATTACGACTCATTTGGATAGCAGTAACAGAATAGGTCAGAGTCAGTCTGGGTTTACGAAGGGGAAATCGTGCTTGACTAATCTTCTGGAATTTTTTGAGGATGTATCTATGAAGATGGATAAGGGAGAGCCAGTGGATGTAGTGTACCTGGACTTTCAGAAAGCCTTTGATAAAGTCCCACATAGGAGATTGGTGAACAAAATTAGGGCACATGGTATTGGGGGCAAAATACTGAGTTGGATTGAAAATTGGCTGGCTGACAGGAAGCAAAGAGTAGTGATAAACAGGTCCCTTTCGGAATGGCAGGCAGAGACCAGTGGGGTACCACAAGGTTCAGTGCGGGCACCGAAGCTGTTTACGATATATATTAATGATGTAGACGAAGGCATTAAAAGTAGTATTAGCAAATTTGCTGATGACACAAAGCTGGGTGGCAGTGTGAAATGTGAGGAGGATGTTATGAGAATACAGGGTGACTTGGACAGGCTAGGTGAGTGGACAGACGCATGGCAGATGCAGTTTAATGTGGATAAATGTGTGGTTATACACTTTGGTGGCGGCAGATTACTATCTCAATGGAGTCAAGTTAGGTAAAGGGGAAGCACAAGATCTAGGTGTTCTTGTACATCAGTCAATGAAAGCAAGCATGCAGGTACAGCAGGCAGTGAAGAAAGCTAATAGCATGCTGGCCTTCATAACAAGAGGAATTGAGTATAGGAGCAAAGAGGTCTTTCTGCAGCTGTACAGGGCCCTGGTGAGACCACACCTGGAGTATCGTGTACAGTTTTGGTCTCCAAATTTGAGGAAGGACATTCTTGCTATTGAGGGAGTGCAGCGTAGGTTCACGAGGTCAATTCCCGGAATGGCGGCACTATCGTATGTTGAAAGATTGGAGCGACTGGGCTCGTATACACTTGAGTTTAGAAGGATGAGAGGGGATCTGATTGAGGCGTATAAGATTATTAAGGGATTGGACACTCTGGAGGCAGGAAGCATGTTTCTGCTGATGGGTGAGTCCAGAACCAGAGGACACAGTTTAAAAATAAGGGGTAGGCCATTTAGAACAGAGTTGAGGAAAAACTTCTTCACCCAGAGAATGGTGGATATATGGAATGGTCTGCCCCAGAAGGCAGTGGAGGCCAAGTCTCTGGATACTTTCAAGAAAGAGATAGATAGAGCTCTTAAATATCGTGGAATCAAGGGTTATGGGGATAAGGCAGGAACAGGATAGTGATTGTGGATGATCAGCCATGATCATACTGAATGGTGGTGCTGGCTCGAAGGGCCGAATGGCCTACTCCAGCACCTATTGTCTATTATTGATATCTGGTCAGCATGGATAAATTGGACCGAAGGGTCTGTTCCCATGCTGTACAGTTCTATGACTCTATGTCTCGCAATAGAATCTAGAGCTAGGGGCACACTGTATAAAAATTTAAGAAAAAGGAAATAACTTATTTCTCTCATTGAGGGTCATGAGTTTTTGGTTCTTTCTTCTTCTGAATGCAGTGGAAGTACAGAGTTTCAATAATTTTACAGCACAGTTTAGATAGAATCTTGGTAAAACAAGGGGCTAGAAGGTTATCACGCTCTGTGGAAATGTGGAAACCACTATCTTATCAAGTGGAGCAGCACATTCGAGGTGCCAACTGGCCTACTTTTGCTCCCAGTTTGTGCAGAGGTACTTGGGTGCCTTTGTGCGCGAATCACAAAAAGTTGGTTTGCAGGCACAGCAGGTAATTAAGAGGGCAAATGGAATATTACCCTTCATTGCTAGAGGGCTGGAGTTCAAAAACAGGGAGGTCATGCTGCATCTGTATAAGGTGCTGGTGAGGCCACATCTGGAGGATTGTGTACAGTTTTGGTCTCCTTCCCTGAGAAAGGACGCACTGCCACTGGAGGGGGCTGCAGAGGAGGTTGATATGAGAGTTGAGAGGGTTGGCTCATGGGGAGAGATTGTGTAGACTGGGCTATGATCATTGGAACTTAGAAGGGGGGGATCTTACAGAAACATAAAAATCATGAAGGGAATAGACAATATAGAACCAGGGAGGCTGTTTCCATCGGTGGGTGAAACTGGAACTGGGCGGCACAGTCTCAAAACAAGCCGGGGGCAGATTTAGGATGGAGTTGAGGACAAACCTCTTCACCCAAAGGGTTGTGAATCTGTGGAATTCCCTGCCCAGTGAAGCAGTCGAGACTACCTCACTGAATGTGTTTAAGGCAAAGATAGATGGGTTTTAGAACAGTAAAGGAATTAAGGGCTATGGTGAATGGGTGGGCAAGTGGAGCTGAGAGCATGAGAAAAATCTTACTGAATGGCAGAGCAGGCTCAATGGGCCAGATGGCTACCCTTGCTGTGGCTTCTAATGTGCGTATGCTTATAATTGTCACTTGTGGGGCACAGATGGTGCTGGATGGGCCAGTCCCTCACTGCCTTCGCAAAGCTGCCATCTTGATCAGCTGCAGACAATGCGACAGAGACCGCTCCAGGATTTTGACCCAGCTATGCTGAAGGAAGGGGCAAAATATTTTTCCACGACAGGCAACGCAGAGGCTTGGCAGTGAGCTCTGAACCTGAGCTGGGCGATTGGAAGGAAGGGATGGGGGCAGGTTTCACTGGTTGGCTAGGGCAGCGGGACAAGGTGAGTTACTGGTGCAGAGACTGGCCCTCACTTGAAGGGCTGAACGACCTGATTTGCTGCTGAACGACAAGACAGAAATCATAAAAACAACTATGAGTTAATTAGTTCCCTCGGGGAGCCAAGATTTGGCTGACTTTCTGGAATTCTCTTTGGATTGCACAAACATGCGTTACTTCCTGTTTATAAATGGGTCGAGCACACTTCAGTAACAGCAGCAGCAGTAGGCTGTGCTGGAAATTGCAACGCCATCCAATTTCGGCAGCACACAAATGGACAGTGACAACACGCAGCTGTACTTCACCTTTAGCCCTTTGTGCTTTCACACCACATTGTAAACAGGTGAGCATATTTGTCTGCCTAGTTCATTCAGCTGAGTGCAGAGTGGGGACAAAGGCAGGTTGAAAGCATTTAAGCCCCCTGCAACAGAGGCAAAACCGCGCCCGCAGATGCAATTTCACGTGTGAACAATGTGCAGATCTTAAATGCAAATATTGCATTTACTTTGTAACCTCCTTTCAAAAATCTCAAGGGTAAGAAAGTGCACTTGGGATTCATTTTAAGGTCAGTGTTGCATTTCACTTCATTACCAGTGTTTATGTTGATGTGAGTGTGTAATGAATTCCATAAGCTTTTGAGTGTGATAAATACATATAAATCATCATGATGTATGCAGTCAGCATCTAACAGATTGGTATTAAGGTTAATTATCTTCCTCAACCTCCTTCCCAAATGAAGTGAAGAGCTGTGCAATAGTTTGATCCTTGCTCCTTGGAGCAGCAACTAACCATTCTGTATGAGCGACTGACAACCCAGGGGCTAATGTTGGAAAATGCATGGCTCCAATGTGAAAAGAGAGGGAACCAAAACAGAAATTGCTGGGGAAACTCAGAAAATCTGGCAGCATCTGTGGAGAGAAAGCAGAGTTAACGTTTCAGGTCCAGTGACCCTTCTTCAGAACGGATTATAGCTAGGAAAAGGATGGTATATATGCTGAGGATGGGAATGAGCTATAGGTGGAGACGAAACCCAGAGAGAGAGAATAACAGTTGGACAAACAAAGGAATGGGTTAAGGTCAGCCTTGAGGAATCAACAGCAATGAGCACAGGGTGGTGAGTTGAGGTAGCAGGCAACAGGAAGCTCAGGGCCACTTTTGCACACAGAATGTAGGCTTTCTGCAAAGCGTCACCTGCCTGTATTTCATCTCCCCTATGGAGATGAGACCATATTCCCTGGCCAACATCTGTGTGTTGGGCTTGCTGTAGTAATCTAGCGAAGCTCAGGAAAAGCCTGGCTGTTTTTCCTTCTCAGTTTCATTAGAGGATCCAACTGTAGAGCTACAGTCAGCCCAGCTAAGAACAGCATAACCACAGCCTATAGACTGTAACATAATGTGGGCTCCGAGTTACAGCCCGTTCATTCTATTACAGTATGACGAAAACGAGCTTACCAAGAGAATTGGAGAAGAAGATCAAACCAAAAAATCAAATCCAAGTTCTCATGAAGGCGAAAAACAGAGCACTGACTGTTAGGCAAGATGCAAGCAAACAATTTATCGTCGTCGTCGGTACAACTAAAAAAGAAACCAAAGTGGGTAAGTGGCACTGTTCCTCTTCAATTTTCTCATTTCTAGGCTCATAGCTTCTTGAAAGGATTTCGATGGGTTCGGGAAAATAAATTTGCATAAGATCCAAGGATTGGACAAAGCAGGTGCTTTGGGATGAAGGGATTTTAATTTTCTGTCTGACTACATACCTTAGGAGCAAGCTTTGTACAGGGTTTGGATGAGGGAGGTCTGCTATAATGCGATAGCTGCGTTCCTGCACAACGTCATGTTATAGAAAACCACACTGTAGAAATAATGGGGCCTATGGGAAAAGTGGGGTTCAGGACAGACCACCCAAAACAATCACACAAAATCGCTCAAAAGCCTAACACAAAGAATGAATGTTTAATTCATGTCTAACAATGAAATAAAAGTTAATTTAACACCATACCTTGAAAAAAAATTTGAAGATGACTTGATGGGAGAGGAGGTTTTGGGGTTAGGCTATTGTTAATGCAGGGGCTGAGGGTCTTCGCCACCTTCAGGTGCAGTTGTGGTTGCAACATTAGAGCAAAAAATAGTGAATCCAGATGGGGATGGCTGTGCTTCATTATCTTCTAACTGTTTCTTGGGGTTTAGCTTAAAAAGGACATCCAGTTTTTGCTGCATTATCCTTCTCCTTCTTTCATGAAGAAACTGTTCACAGAGTGCCAAATAAGATCTTATTCCATGAACCTCTACCCTGCTGTGTTCTGTGTTGTAATCATTGTCCTCTAAAAGCTGCAACTGCCTCACAATTTCCCTCAGGATAGAAAACAAAACAGAAGTGGAAAGCACTCATGGTGCTCCATCCCTGACTTCATCTCCAGCTTCCACTTCCCCCTCAGTGACAGGTTGTTGTAGAACAGCTGTAGAGAGGTCTTCACAGTGGGTACAAGCAGCTCTTCAACATCCTCACTCTCCACTTCTTCCAGTCCAACTTGCTTTGCAAGATCAGCACCATTTCCTTTGATACTTGGGAGCTCCTTTGGATCAAAGCCTTTAAAATCTTGAAAAAAATCTGGGGGTAGCTTCTGCCAAACTGCATGCAAGCAGTTATTCCTGATATCACCCCAAGCCACCCGATAATGTCAGCAGCATTCTTGATGTTAAAGCTCTTCCAAAATGGAAGAACACTGTCCTTATCCCTCACAGTGGCTGTAATCAGCCTCTTAAAGCTGCTGCTGCACCCTGGTCCATGGGTGGAAGGAGAGGGGCTGTGTTTGGGGGTAGAAACAGCACTTCGATGCTTTCAGAAAGCACATCAATGGTGGGAGGATGGCTTAGAACATAGAACAACACAACGGAGTACAGGGCCTTCGGCCCTTGATGTTGCGCCGACCTGTGAAACCAATCTTAAGCCCATCTAACCTACACTATTCCATTACCATCCATATATTTACCCAATGACCATTTAAATGCCCTTAAACATCGCGAGTCTACTACTGTTGCAGGCAGGGCATTCCACGCCCTTATTACTCTGAGTAAAGAGCCTACCTCTGATATCCCTACTATCTCTATCACCCCTCAATTTAAAGCTATGTCCCATTGTGCTAGCCATCACCATCCCAGGAAAAAGGCTCTCACTGCCCACCCTATCTAATCCTCTGATCATCTTGTATGTCTCTATTAAGTCACCTCTTAAACTTCTTCTCTCTAACGAAAACAGCCTCAAGTCACTCAGCCTTTCCTCCTAAGACCTTCCCTCCATACCAGGCAACATCCTGGTAAATCTCCTCTGCACCCTTTCCAATGCTTCCACATCCTTCCTATAGTGTGGTGACCAGAACCATATGCAAAACTCCAAGCGTGGCCGCACCAGAGTTTTGTACAGCTGCAGCATGACCTCATGTCTCCGAAACTCAATCCCTCTACCAATAAAACCTAACACACTGTACGTCTTCCTAACAACCCTATCAACCTGGGTGGCAACTCTCGGGGATCTATGGACATGGACACCGAGATCTCTCTGCTCATCCATACTACCAAGACTCTTACCATTAGCCCAGTACTCTGTATTCCTGTTACTCCTTCCAAAGTGAATCACCTCACACTTTTCCACGTTAAACTCCACTTGCCACCTTTCAGCCAAGCTCTGCAGCTTATCTATGTCCCTCTGTAACTTGCTTGGCATATTATCCAGGACGAGGAGAATCTTGAAATAAAAATTTTAAGAAGGGACGGGAGAACGGCAGAAAAAGATCAAGTCGAGGTAGGAAGAGATGAGCTCTGTGGGGCAGGAGCAGGTAGAAACAATGGGTCTGCCTGCGCAGTCCTGTTAATGGATTTTGGGAAGGAGGTTCAGAGACTATGAGTTTGGAGGCAGTTGAGGGGGGAGATCACCAGATGAAATAAGTTGTGAACACAATGGCCTGGTGTTTCACAGTGGGCTCTTGGTGAGACAGGAGGAGGCAATGCAAAGACCTTTGCTCAGTACAGAACATTCAGCTTCAGATAGCAGAGGGTCGGCGGGGGGGGGGGGGGAGTAAAAACATGACAAGAAGTAGGGGTTGGGAGAGGGGATGGAGTCAGAGGGAAGGGAAGGGGAGGAAGGTTTTGGGGGGGGGGGGGTGGGGGGGGTATCTCTGAGTCATTGCACATTGTGTTCCTTGATGCCTGAAAGGAAAGGGAGATAGTACACACTGAATGAACCAGAGGACGAAGTGGCCCTGGGTAGCAGCGCAGCTCTGATTCACTGTGAGACAGTACAGAGAGAGGCGGGGACTGTGCATGTGGTGACACATAGCACTGTGCGTGGGTCTCAGGATGTGGTAACAATAGCTATCTGAGGAGCGTCGCACATCACAGTGACACATGAGATCCTAGGTGGATTGAAAATGCAAAGGGTAAAAGTTTGGTTGGAATTCACATGGGTTGGATCTGAGCCACAGACAGTAGGGAGAAGCAGAATTTCTGAAAGGTGAGCATGGAAAAGGTGTGGCAGTGAGTTAAACATTGAGCAAAAGAAAAAAAACTGCTGATGCTGCAAATCAGAAACAAAGACAGAAATTTCTGGAAAAACTGCTCCGGCAGCATGAGGAGGAGACTGATTGATTGAAGGGATTGGATTTAAGGTGGGTGTTAAAGGACGTAAGTGAGGTTGAGGGATGTAAAGGGAAAATTCCAGAGCTTCCCGCCTAGACAGCTAAAATTCCAGCTGCTAACAGTGGGGTGTGATTAAAATCTGCGAGGCTCGAGAGGCCAGGATTGAGCAACGCAGAGATCTCTGAAAGTTGTGGGGAAGGAGGAGATTACGAAGGACAGTGGTGGGAGATAGTGAGGCTGTGGAGAGATTTGAAAGCCAAAGTGAGAATTTTATAACTAAGACATTGCTCGGTGCCTGGGCAAAGTAAATGGGGTTGTTAGAGGAACAGGGTGTGCTGTGAGGTAACAGACGGAGAGCAAAGTTTTACATGACTTCAAGGTTACAGGATAAACTTGGTAATTAAGTCAGAAAGGGACGTTCATGGATTAAGGGAATGGGCACAAATGTGGAAAGTAGATTTCATGTTAAGAATAGGGTCATCAAACGTGCACACATTAAATTAAATAGGTAGATATGATTTCAGTGGTAAATGGCAGAAGAAAATTAGGATACTAGATACATTAGGATATTCAGCAATTCATTTATAAGATGAAAATATGAAGTAAGAAATAGAATACTGTTTATAAAATGGTGCAATCAGCCCTGAAGAGTAATGGAATAGGTTAAAAGCCTTGATAATTGCTATGGTCCTTTGGTTGTTTATCATAGGCAGAGTCTAGAATGTACTCAACTTGCAAAACCCAAAGCAAAAGGTCCACTGTTAGATGTGACTGTGCATCACTTGCTAAACAATCCTGCGTGTGCTAATAGCTACATTAACAACCGACTTAAGACTCACCATGTGGCTAATTGATGTTAACCTGAAGTGACAAAGATTCGCACACAGTGATGCAATCTCTGCCAAAAGGAGCACGCTCAAGCCTTTTTTTAATGATCTGGAAGTCGTCGAATCTGTTGGTACCCATTGCTTTCTCCGTGGCAACCTCTCAGCCAGTTGCAATTAGCTTGCCAACCAATTGGCAAACTTTTTCCTGCAGTATAAATTGGTGTGACAGTTTGAAATTTGGCATTCTTGCATTGGTCCTGATGACTGCAAGACGAAAAGTTTCAGCAACGTGTCTCTTTTCAGCAAGTTACATTTTAATTCAGGCTTAAGTAATCGTGCAATTTATTCTTGAGTTTTGCTTTCAGGGTTGCAAGATTAACATGTGGGACTTGCATCAAACTGTACCTTTATTACTTAATGCATTATTTAACAAATGAGCTCAGTTGTGTTGTATCTTTGTCTTGACATGATCATTCTTTTGCTTTCTTTGTAGAAGTAAGATTTCAGAAAAGCCCAGATTCACACCCATTCTACGTGTCCTTTGTGTTTAAGTATAAATCAAAAAAATATTATCTTTACTGCAAATGGACAAGCGATAAACCACAATTAATACTGACACCTGAGGTAATATAATCTTTGATATGTAATAAGCTTGACTTAATGCTTGAAAAATATTAATACTGACCGTGCTATTTCTCGGAGCTTACCCCAGCCGTTTCCCATGGCCTCACATCAGCAGGCATCCTCTTAAATCATGTTAAAAATTCCTGTAGCCATTTGGCTCTGTCTTTTCCGACTGCCACACTGTTTCATCAATCCATGTGTTGTAAGTTTGTCTTTCTGCCCTGTGCCTCTTACTGTTTCCTTGTGACTGGTTCTCATTTGTCCCTGCAGGACAAACACAATCAGATCAACACGTCAGCCTCAGAAAGATCCAACCTCTTCAAGATGACGATGGACAGCCAACGATATAAATTTCAATCGTATCTGAGTGATGACTGGTTTCTCAGTGTGAGAAACAACATCCTTGTTCTGAACAATAGAGCTAGAAGAGAAAGTGCTCTCTTTGACTTAGAATCATAGTCTGACACTGGAATATTTGACTCTTCCTGTTAGATGAGGAGAGCTTTGTTAGTTTTCCTGGTCACCTTTTCCTAGGTTGTGGGGAGCTTATTACCCTGGCTAGAACTAAGTGATTTGAAAGCTTTTAAATCATCTTTGTGCCTGCCCTTCTGGCGATATGAGTGAAATACTGCCCTCGTTGCTGTCAGTCCAACGGCCTCTTCAGACAAAGTACAGTTCAGAATGATTCGGCTTTAATCACTGCTCAACATGAGCAAACAAATTCGGAGGAATAGGCCATTTTGTTTCTTATTCCGCCACTCGATAAAATCATAATTGTCAATTTCAATTTCCTGACCGAACCCCAAGTCCCTCATGTCCCATATGGTCATAACATCTCTCATTTCAGCTTTGAATGTACTTGCCTACTGACCATCCTGTGGAGAGCAATTATAAAAATTCACAACCCACTGAGTGAAGACAATAATCCTCATCTCTGTCTTCAATGGTCTGTATTGTGTGGTTGCAGCCACTTTCCCTAGATCTTCCAGTGCATTGGAATAACCTGATCATGTCCATGCCATTGAGAACACAACACACTACAGCAGCAGTTGGCCATTCGGCCTCTCGAGTTCCGTCGCGATTCATAGAATCATAAAATTCCTACAGTGTAGCGCATCAAATCTACACCAGACTTCCAAACAGCATCTCACCCAGACCCACCTCGCTAACTATCCCATAGCTAATCCAATCCACCCTAACCTGCACATCTTTGGTCTGTGGGAGGAAACCAGAACATCCAGGGGAAACCCACACAGACATGGGGAGAACATGCAAACTCCACAGCCCGAGGGTGGAATCGAACTCGGGTCCCTGACACTGTGAGGCAGCCATTCTAACCAGTGAGCCTCTATGCCTCCCCCATGTTTGTATTCAAAAGAAAAATCAATCGTGTTCAATAGATGCTCAGCAATTCAAACTTTCTGTTCTGCCTACCAAAGTAAATCATCTCACACACACACACACACACCCCGACACATTATGTTCCAGCAGCCTCGAACAGGCTATTCACAACTTGCCACTATCATTTTCATCCCCCTCTAGCTTAAGTTATAGCTTCAGCAAATGTGCATACACTACCCTTAGTGCTTTTGTCTGAAACTCTCCAGCTCCCCACAAGGCAACATCCTGGTAAATATCCCTCTGCCCCCCCCCCCTCTCCCAGTGCTATCACATCCCTCCTATAATGTGGATTCCAGAACTTGCACACAATACTCTTGCTGTGTGGCCTAATCGTCATTTTATACCAGCCAAACCTCCCTGGTCTTAAACTCTCAGAGTGAATTATTTCGCTCCTGCTTGTGAAAACTCTGGGTTCTACAACAGGGGTGTTACGGCATGCTCACTGATTCACTTTCAGCAAAAAGGCTGAGGTAGGACCCGCAAACAGGTAGGATGTCTTGTGGGGGGCTGGAAGGTGAATATCTTTGGAAAACTCCAGAGGCCAGGAGGAAGGCAGTACGACTGGGAAGCAGTGGCACGGAGGTTGTGCGTGGTGTGCATGCTGTTGTGCTTTGATTTTCAGTGAGCTGGCTTGCGACATCAACAGCATGGCATCAGTACCCACGCAGGCATAGGCCACCTTGAGGGACTCTCCTCCTCACTGTTTCCTGTTACCTAAGGCTAGGTGCCTCTCAGGTTAAATCACTCCCAGTCGTCTCTTTCACGAGAATGAGATTGCAATGACTTTTGCTTGCTTTGACACTCCTGCTCAGACTACAGAATGAATCCGACCTTATTTATGCTGAATAAAGCATAACCCCTAACAACAGTCAGGGTTCTCGCTCTGAATTAACTCAGAACTTGAGATTAAGGGGCGAGGGTATTATTCAGTCTGAGGAACCATGTCCCAGCACACACGTGCTCCTGGTAAACCGATACTCTGTAGTTCAGAGACAGCAAGAGTGTGAACCCGAAACGTCGACTCTCCTGCTCCTTTGATGCTGCCTGACCCACTGGATTGACTCTGGCACTCTGCAGTGTAAGGGAATTTGAGGTGCTCACAACCCCTAGTAACTCCTGCTGGTACTGCACAACTCGATTGAAAGGACAACATCTAGAATTAAACTTCTGGGTACTTTTAGCAGACTTGCACTTTGCAGTGTTTGGTAGTTGTTTGTAGACTTGTTGTTTGTAAACTGACATGTTTATAATGCTGCTATCCTTGGCCTATGTTACACTTTCATTTAATTTTAATTATATAGCTGTGCCATGAATGATCAATGACTTGTATCTGTACTGTTGTCACAATTTGGCACCTGTTGCTTTGGTTTTTCAATAAAATAAAACTTAAGTCTAGTTCACCATCTTTCTCAGCTCCCCTTGTTTTTCCAACCTGTGTGGCCAACATTTTATTTGCTATTGTGCCTACTTCCCACCAGGCCACTCCCAATTCACTATTATCTACCAACTCATAGTTCTGTAACCCACTGGTCACCAGGTTTCTATACTGTCTGTAGTCTCCACAAAGTGAATTGAAGAGGTTGAATCAGTTTCGGTTACTAAAGGATTCAATTTTCAATCAGCCCTGCTTTTGGAGAAAAGTAAATGGGACAAAGCTGGAGAATTACAGAGACAGTAGGAACTGCAGATGCTGGAGAATCTGAGAGAACAAGGTGTACAGCTGGAGGAACACAGCAGGCCAAGCAGCATCAGAGGAGCAGGAAAACTGACTTTTCGGGCCTAGACCCTTCTTCAGAATTACAGACTCACACCAACATGATAAAAGATGGGAACACACAAAAGGGCACAGCCAGCAATGCACAGAGGTGTTGATAGGGAGTAGGGGACTACTAGGCTACACAGCTGACAAAGGTAGAGGTGGTTTTAGGTAAAATACATACAATGCCTGTTGTATGTACCGTGCAGAATTAGTAAAAGTAATTGAAAGACCATTGAGTTACAAGTTAATCAACCAATTAAATAATTTAGTATGTGATGTTGTGTATAAAAACTGGAAACTTGCAGGACTTTTGTACAATTTAGTGTTCGACTGATTAGGCTGACTGTCATTTGGATAAACAATCACTGCCTGGACCTGACCCGCCTGGCAGTTTATCAAGGAAAACATCAACAATAATAAAACATCTTGCAGCACTTCCAGGAATCTCGTTGAATAGAAAGTGGCAGTGAGCTAGATGGGGAGGTATAATAACAAGGGAGTAGTGACTTGATTAAGGAGGTAAGTTTTAAGTCATGTCTTAATAGGGGGTGAGCTTGGGGGTGTTGGGCTGAAGAGAATTAGAAGTGCAGAGCTTAGGGCTCCCAGCAGTCAAAAGCTTGGCCACCAACGAATGTCAAGGATGTGCACGAAGTCTGCGTTATCACTGACCTCTTATGTTATAGCCTGGGTCTGTAACTCCGTGGGGATGCCACTGCCTGTTACGTGGGTGTTTCACATGGAAATTCTCCACTCGTGATAACTAGAACTTGCACAAACAATCCACTGGAACATTCTACACAGCTTCTACCAGCTTCACTGCAACCTCAAAGGCTGTATTTTCTGTTCGAAGCTGATGATCCTTTCAGCTCAGATGTCAAATTCACATTCATCGCTCCTTTCGTACTTGGGGATGAAAGGCCGAGATAACCAGCTCTGATCTTGCCACAGTGCCAACCTCCTGGAAAACCCAGGTTTCCTCTTGGAGAAGAGAGCATTCAAACAGTCAAAAATCGACTGATGGAAAAAAGTCGTCTCTGGGCCAAACACCAGAGCAATACGCCTGCTGATTCTATAAGTGGTGTGGGTGATACATCTTGCAATTCTGATATGTATCATGTAGCGTCATTCAGAAATTACAGCCCTCAAGTAATTGAATCTTGCTGAAAAGCCAAAGTTTTCATCCTGTACTCATCAGGGGGCGCGCGCACACGCACAAGGACACTTACAAGCGGCCACTATAATTCATATGACAGTGACTGACTATCAGCAACTCACTGCCATCTATCACAGGTGATATGAGAGTTTAATTCCTTCAAATTGGTGCTGAGCTGATCCGATCTGCAGTCATGTTGTTTCAGTTCATTGTGTTCTAATTGGGAGAGCTCAGTGAATACAAAAATGAACAATGTTTATGACTAGGCAAGAAAGACTGCAGTCTACCATGCCTCTGTGTCTGTTTCATTTCTGAACAAGAAGGCAGTGACTGTTGTTGGGGTTCCTACAAATGCCTAGAGTTTTACCACTGACAAAGAAAGTGTACTCCTCTGTTATTTTCATGCATTTTGTTTTAGGGTGGATCTCAGTTATTTAGCAGGCATCTCTGTGCACAGAAGGCTGCTCACTACCAGCCTAGTTCAGTGCTCCAACAACACTCAAGTCTCAACACTCACTTGCCACCATCCAACCAGTGCTTTAGACAATCCAGCCCTTCACCAATGCCCCACTGCAGCTAAAGTGCAGACCAGCTAGGGGATGCACCGAAGCAACTTGCCAACACTCTTCTGTGCTCCTTTTGATCCTGCAATCTGCTGCTCCCAAGTAGAACAGAGCAACACGACACAGAAACACCATCTCTGCAAGTTCCCCTCCGAGCTACGCACCATCCTGATATGAAAATATATTGGCCATTCCTTCAGTGTCATTGGGTCAAAATTCTGGGACTCCCTCCCTAATAGCACTATATGGGTGTCCCTACACCAGACGGACCGCAACAGCTCAAGAAGGCAGCTCCCCCCAACCTTCTCAAGGGGGCAATTAGGGGACGCGGTAATACATGTTGATCCAGCCAGTGACATCCCCCTCAAATTCTGAAAGATTGTCTTACTAGAGCTGCCTAGCTTGGATTTTTGTTATCTTTACTGGCACTTACGGGTGTACAAACAGGACCAAGGGTAGTCCACTCAACCCTTCAAGCCTGCTCCTCTATTCAATAAGATCTGACCGTAACCTCCACTCCTGCACATCCCCTGATAATCTTTCAGCCCCATGGTCTTTAAGAATCTATCCATCTTAGCCTTAAATATGTTTAAAGATTCTGCACCCACTACCTTTGGAGGAAGGGAATTCCAAAAACTCCCAACCTTCTGAGAGAGAAAAAAAAGTTAAATGGGTGATCCTTTTTGCTTTAAACAAGACCAGCTGGAGCTTGATGTGTGTAAATTGGTTGTCATGCTTCCTAGATTATAGTGACTGTAGAATCATTGAATCATACAGTACAGAAGAGACCCTTTGGCCTATTGATTTGTACTGCCAAAAACACACTGCTGCCTACACAGGTCCCACTTTCCCACACTTGGCCCAGTGCCTGGAATGTTGTGACGCTTCCTGTGCTAATCCAAATGCTTTCTAAAGGCTGTGAGGTTTCCTGCCTCAATTACCTTCCCAGGCTGGGTGTTCCAGATATATACTGTCCTCTGGGTGAAAATATTTTTCCTCATATCCCCGCTAAACCTCCTGCTTTTCACTTTAAAAATGTCTCCCTTTTATTGATCCTTCAACAAAGGGGAGCAGCTGCTATCTATCACTCCTGTCTGTGGCCCTTCATAACCTTATACACCTCTATCAGCACCCACACCAGCCTCTCCGCTCCACAGAAGACAAGCCTCTCCAACCTCTCTTCATTGCTAAACTGCTCCGACCCAGGCAACAACCTGATGACACCATTTCACTAGCTGAAGAAATCACTCTTCACCGCAGATAACAAGGTGTGGAGCTGAATGAACACAGCAGGCCGAGCAGCATCAGAAGGGCAGGAAGGCTGATGTTTCGGGCCTGGACCCTTCTTCAGAAATGGGGGAGGGGGGAGGAGGTTCTGAAATAAATAGGGAGAGAGGGGGAGGTGGATCGAAGATGGATAGTGGAGAAGATAGGTGGAGAGGAGACAGGCAGATCAAAGAGGCAGGGATGAAACCAGTAAAGGTGAGTGTAGGTGGGGAGGTAAGGAGGAGATTTAGTAGGTAGGAAATGGAGGTGCAGCTTGAGAAATCACATTTCAGTTCTGTTACTTTAATTTAATGATTTTCTTCAACATTTATCAGTTTTGTTTCAAAACTGGGCAGCTAGCTTTCTGTGAAGAAAACCTAGTGGAATTGCTCCCAATACCTAATAGCTGGTTAAAATAAGCATCCAACAGTGTCCTCTGGTGGTCAGTCCATAATACTGAGCCAGAATTGGCTAAGACCATTTTCACTGCTAATTTGAAATGCTGTTTTTGATGGATTTTTGCAGTGGGATTCAGTGGGAACATGTCCCTCAAACTAACAATAAAGTCAGACAACAAAATCAATGAAACTAAATGTACTCATATTTTGGGCTCTGTTAAACTCCTAAATTCCTTTCTTTTATTTCAGCTTTATCAGGTCCCCCCTCAACCCAAACCTATCCAAACTCTCTTCATCGCTAAGCTGCTCCAGTCCAGGCAACATCCTGGTGACTCTCCTACGCACCCCCTCCATCCTTCCTCTAGTGCGGGGACCAGAACTGCACACAGTACTCCAGCTGCGATCTAACCAAAGTCCTAAACAGCGCCAACATAACCTCCCCACTCTTATAATCTGCGCCACAACTGATAAAGGCAAGAGCCCTATATACCTTCTTAAGCACCCTACTGACCTGCCCTGCTGCCTTAAGGGATCTATGAATTGCAGCAGTTCATGAAGGCAGCTCACCACCTCCCTCTCAAGGGCAATTAGGGATGGGCAATAATTGCTGGCCATCCAGCAACGCCTTTAACCCACAAACTGCTCTGTTCCTCTGAGATTCTTAGTGCCTTCCATTCACCATGTGCTCACCTGACTTATTACTTTTTCCAAACAGCATCACACTTACCAGGGTTAAATTGTACCTGCCACTGATCTGACCATCTGACCAACCCATCTATATCGTCCTGTAACCTGAAGTCACTGTCAACTACTATCAACCACCAGGTTATTTGAGGTGGTGAGTTTGTAGCTGGTGCGATGCTCATTATCTAAGTTGAGCAGCTTTTCTTTGGCTTTGAATTTAGCTGCATCTTTCAATACTGGAGACCCCATTTCATGTCCAATCCTCTGCTGAACATTAAGTCTGTCACTTGAGCCATTGCTTGTGGTGTACGTACCAAATCTACATCAAAGGGAATGGCACCCTGCTCTGGTCACTGTTCTCTGACTTCCTACTGAAACCTCCCTGTCCTTTCTCAAGATGTCTAAGGCTGGACACCATTTTCCATGATGAAGCTCAGTACTGACCCCAACATTGTGCCAGGTTTTCTGAGGAGCCCAGATCTCACGCAGTTTGCCACTCAGCTCCATTTTCAGAAAACAAAACAGCTCCAAGATAACAAAGTGTGGAGCTGGATGAACACAGCAGGCCAAGCAGCATCTCAGGAGCACAAAAGCTGACATTTCAGGCCTAGACCCTTCATCAGAGATGGCTTTTCTGGGAGGAGATTCTGACTGGAGTGCCTTCAAAAATGCGCAACTATACTTCCATTCCTGCAGATTGCTCGCTGTTCAGAACAGGCGGGGGAAAGCAAGCCATGATTCTTTTTCACAACAGTCAATCATCCTTTTCTGTAATTTAAAGGTTCAGCATCACAGACAGCTACATTTACTGTTGCTGTGAAACACTTAGTACTTAAGGTGCGAGGCGCCCCAGTATCAGAGGTGGGTGCAAGGGATGTAGTTGGGGGTCTGTTTATAGTTACTGAGGAGTTAGGTTTTGAATTCACAAACCAACATCCTCCAGCTGCATCTGCCAAAAGTTGCAAGGCTTCTGTTGCCTACCAAAATGTTACTCCTCTTTGCTCAATGTGCACAGATAATAGTACAGCTATAAACTGAGTCATTTGGCCCATCAAATATATGCTAGCACTTTCTAAAAGCTGAGTTCCACTCCTCCAGGTTTTCTTAATATCCCTGGAATGTTTTCTCCTCCAAATATGTACCAATTACATTTTGAAAGCTATTGTCAAACCTGTATCCATCACCCTCTGAGACAAATCTTAAACACACGCTGCATGATCAAAGTCTTGTTTCAGCTTTATAAAGGGTGACCCCATGGTTCTCAGTCATGCCCATTTCAGCACCTGAAAAAAGGTGTCGCACAGACATTTCTCGTCTCCAAAGCTAAAATCCAGAAAACATCGCCCATCCTCACATCTCCAGTATTCAAACCCATGCTAGATTGCCAAATTCACCTTATCTCGATCGCAGCAGCCCGAGTGTCACCTCCCAGATATATTTGCATGTCCTAGCCTGTCCCAAATTTGATAACTTTGGTTTTCTCCGATGTGCTACGTAATTTAAATATGTTTTCAGCGTATCAGACCAGCCCTCTTTTTGTATTCTGCCTTCACTGGTTAGTGCTTTGAGTTTAGGAGTTGGGAGGTCATGTTGCAGCTGTACAGGTCATTGGTGAGGCCACTTTTAGAATACGTGTTCAATTCTGGTCTCCCCACTATAGGATGGATGTTGTGAAACATGAAAGGGTCAGAAAAGATTTACAAGATGTGGCCAGGGCTGGAGTGTTTGAGCCTGGCAGGTAAACAGCCTGAATAGGCTGGGGCTTTTGTCCCTGGAACCTCAGAGGCTGAGGGATAATCTTACAGAGGTTTATAAAATCATGACAGGCACGGATAGGGTGAATAGCTAAGATCTTTTCCCCAGGGTAGGGGAGTCCAACACAAGAGGGCATAGGTTTAAGGTGAGAGGAGAAAGACTTAAAAGGGATCTGAGGGGCAACTTTTTCACACAGACAGTGACGTATGTACGGCACAAGCTGCAAGAAGTGGTGCAGGCAGATACAATTGCAATATTTAAAAGGCATCCAGATTGGTATATAAATAGGAAGTGTTCTGGGCCAAATGCTGGCAAATAAGACGACATCAGTTTGTGATATCTGGTTGGATGGGCAAATTAGACTGAAAGGTCTGTATAACTCTATGACCGTAAGTACGTTTAGAACCAAAAGCAAATGGCTGTCATGCTCTGATCATCACAAAACAAGTTCGGTTAACGTCATCCTGAGTATTGCCAGCTGTAAGGGCTATATTTTATGAAAATGTAAACTGAAAATTGAAATTTTGGACTGTTGTGTCATAGAGAAAGAACCAGTTGCTTTAGTATAACCAAAGATGTGCAGATTAGGTGGATTGGTCATGCTAAATTGCATGTAATGTCCAGGAATATGCAAGTTAGCAGGATTGGTCATGGGAAATGCAGGGTTACGGGGATAGGGTAGTCTGGATGTAATGTTGCTTGTAGAGTCGGTGTGGATTTCTTGGGCCAAATGGCTTTGTCGGCACACTGTAGGGATTCTATTAACTTGAAGCAATGGTGGAACTGACTGGTGCTAGCTGGTTGGTGAGACATGAGCCCGAAATTTTTTGCTGAAAGTAGATCAGATACTTTTGTGAAACCTGGTGTCTTTGGGCTGCATAAGGAACAGCTTAGCAACAGGCTTTTGGACTGATTTTAAGTTTTGGTTTGTCACAGAACTGAGGGGAGAGAACAGGTGGGATTCAGACCTCCAAAAGCCTACATGCAAGCCAGATCATTTACTTTTTCTCCCATTCTGAGTGGACGAGAAGTAACGTTCAGAAAACTCTGCAAAAATGAAAAACTAAACCAAACAAAGCCCTAGGTCCAAATGACCAGCTACTGAACTGCACCTAATGTAATACCCTACTATGGATATATGGAAGCATTAATAGGTGCATTGACCATGTTTTCATCCTTTTAATTCCTCATGCTATTGGTGCTGGCCTGTTACGTATCAACAAATGAGTTAGGAGCTGCAGCAAATCATTTGGCTTCTCGAGCCTGTTCCACATTTAATAAGATTGCAGCTGATCTGATTGTAACTTTCCACACATTTTTCACCTGCTTCCTTATCAAGTATTTATTCACATCTACCTTAAATATATTCCAGGACCCAGCTTCCACCAACCTTTTAAGTAAGAGTTCCAAAGATTCATATGATCCTGCAAACACTCTGCTTTAAATGGGCAATCCAAGTTTTAAACACTATATCTATTTTGCCCCACAAAAGAATACCTTCATTCTACATACTTGCTGTCGAGAACATTTAGGGAGTTACATGATTCAATCGAGTCACTCTTCCTTTTCCAATTCTAGCCAACACAGAGTCATATAGCACAGAAGCAGAGGGAGGGGGGAGGGGGGAGGGGGGGGGG